>NC_049901.1:37790963-37863373 GCF_001411555.2 Juglans regia
AAGAGCAGGTCTCAAAGACTTGATTTATGAATCCAATTTTATATTGGAATCTTAGAGGGCTAGGCACCTCTCAGAGAAGGCTGCTGAAATTGGTAAGGAAGCTACAACCTAGCATTGTGGCTGTTGTCGAACTATTTGGTAATGATAACCGTATGAAAGTTCTACAACAAAGGCTCTTGTTTGAGAGCTGTGTTTCGAATGAGGAGGTTGGAGGTAAGTTCTGGGTGTTATGGAAAAAAAGGGTTATGTGTGTCCATAGTTAGCCTAACTAATCAAAGTGTTTATGTGGTTGTTCATGAGAATAATGTTAAGTTTGTTATTACCTTTATTTATGCGAAGTGTACGTATTTGGAAAGAATGAAGCTTTGGGAAGATTTATCACATGGATCCATGCATTGGATTGTGTGGGGTGATTTCAATGTCATGAGTAGTGATGGGGAGAGGATAGGTGGTAGGCAGAGACCAACTATTACTTTGAAGGAGTTTAATGATTTTATAGATGTGGTGGGGCTGGCTGATTTGAAGTTTGAAGGTAATTCCATGTCCTGGTGTAATGGTCGCCATGGAAGTGATAGAAGTTGAGCAAGATTGGATAGGGCTCTAGTAAACCCCATTGTGGTTACTGGAATTTCATGAAGCTAATTTAAAGTATGTTCCAAGACTTACGTCTGATCATTCTCCTATGGTGGTATCTTTGAAAGCCCAATATCAAGGCTATGGTTTTCATCCTTTTAAATTTCATAATATGTGGCACTCGCATGACAATTTTTGGGATTACGTGAAGGGGGCTTGGAGGAATCCACAGTTTGGCTCGGGTATGGTCCAGCTGGCAAAAAAACTTAAACTCCTTAAAGGGGTGTTGAAGCGGTGGAATAAGGAAGTTTTTGGGTGGACGGGGCTCACACATTTAGCGGTTGGAAGAAAGGGGTTCATGTTTTGGAGTTGCAACTTCAGAATGGACCCTCCGAAGATACAGAACTTGATTTGGTAGCTACAAAGGTGGAGCTAGCTACATGGGTTAGTAGGGAAGAAACTAGGTTGGTGCAGCAAGCAAAACAAGCATGGATTGAGCAGGGTGAGGCTAATGCTAGTTTCTTTTGTGCTGTTTCTTTTAGGTCCCATAAGGTGGTTAAAGAGATGAAGTTGAGTAATGGTGTATGGCTATAATCCCCTAAGGCAGTGCATTTCGGTGCAGTGGAGTTTTAAAAAAAAAAAATTGAGTCTTCTCACTCAGGGTTGTTACCAGATTTATCCTCTTTGGTGGTCAAAGTGGTAAGTGATCCTGATAATACTCAGTTCTTAGAGTTTCCTTCAATCCAAGAAGTTAAGGATGCTGTTTTTTCTATCCCTATTGATAGTAGCGCAGGCTCAGATGGGTTTGGGTTTGGTTTCTATAAGTCCTGTTGGGATATTGTTGGGGGAGAGGTTGTGGAAGCTGTTCATGATCTGTTCAAGGGTTCCCCCTTCACAGCGCATGGTTCTTTTGCGGACTACAGGTTTTTCTAAAAGCTCTTTGCCGTTTAAATATTTGGGAGTTCCTATAGTTGCAGGTAGGCTCAAAGCCTCCCATTTTGATGAGATGGTTGGCAAGATTAGTGACAAAGTTGGAGGGTGGAAAGCTTGAATGCTATCTAGTGGGGCAAGGCTTCTTCTTCTAAAGCACGTGCTTGGAAGTCTCTCTATTCATATTCTATCCATTTTGCAGGTCCCTAAATCTGTCTTGACAGTGCTTAACAAGTGTTTCAGCAATTGTTTTTGGGGCTTTCATGAAGGAAAACCAAAGAAGCATTGGAAAGCTTGGGAGATGATGTGTAAGCCGATCCATGAAGGTGGGATTGGGGTGAGGGATTTGAATGATATGCAGAAGGCTCTCCATATGAAATTTGCGTGGAGGCTCTTATCTAAAGATTCTCTCTGGTCATGTTTTTTATGGCAAAGTATGTGAAACAGGAGCATATTTCTCTCTTGAATTCAAACAAATGTAACAGATTTTGGAGGATGGTGTTGCAAGGTATTATAGATGTTATTGGTCATTCTAAATGGAAAGTAAAGGAAGTGGAGGTTTCCTTTTAGTATGACAAATGGCTTGGTGATGAACCCATAAGTGCAACTCGGGATGTTGTGGAGCTTCCAAGGCTTAAAGTAAGGGAATGTAAGTTGGAGGAGGGGTGGGATATGGAGCTTCTTTCAAGGCTAGTTGGGCCTCAAAAATCGAAAGAGATTGTGGATTTTTTGGGTAGGCAAAAATAAGGGGATGATTTGTTAATATAGGTAGCGAAGAAGGATGGGAGTTTTTCAACAAAAAGTACGTGGAAATGTGTTAGAGTGAGAGCTCCTATGATAATGTGGGCGGATTGGATTTGGTATCGTATGCCAAAATAATTTATTTCGACAACTATGTAGAAAAATATAAATAATGCTTTCAATGTGGATGAACACTAGTGGAAAAGTTAATGAGCACTATATATTAGTACTCTCTAACAAAAACAAAATAATAATTAAGGATAGGAATATGGCATTGAAATTCATCTGAAAACATGACAGCTTCAATCTTGTCATTGCCCACAAAACATTATTAATGAAGAAGATATATATGCGAAAGTCAGGAATATTATTGATTCGTATTGAATTTATATTAGCTGTGGTATATCATATCTTTGGTGAAGTAGTAAATTAAGCAGAGTGTTAAATCATTGGTTAATTCTAATTTTAAAGATATGTTTTGAAGAAAAGTAGATCTTCAATATAATATTAAAAAAGAGAAAAAGTTTTAGATTTAATCATTACAGATCATGACGTACACCTGCGTACTACAGGGAAAAAAAACAACGCCCTGAAAAATATTGGAGGAAATTAAGCACGTGTTGGATAAGAGAATTACTTATATAAAAAAGTATTTATTGCAACAGCGAAGAATATTTCAATAAGATCACAAAGGTAGGAGTGACAATATGTGACATGATTTATAAATTCAATAGAAATATGCATGGCATAAAATTAAAAGGTTTGAGTATGATATAAATAGGTTCGGATCAAAAAGAGTTGACCCATTAAGAAGCGGTTAATAAATGAGTTGATAATGAGTCAACCCGTTTAACCAGTTTAAATTTATTTCAAAATTACAATTTTATTATTATTGGGTTGTAATATTGATATTTTTAACTAAATTGTTAGTATTATAATTTTAGATTTATGCTCATATTTGTTATTGTTGGGTTTGTAATATTAGTTTTATTATCGGTTAAAATTAGAAAAATATTGATATTTTTTGTTAGTAGGTGACTTTATAATTTTTTTGGAGATATTGTGACTACTGGTAAATATAAATTTTAACTTTTATGTAAAATTATGATAATTAAATCAAAATAGTTATGCTGGTTAGTTCAACTCATTTACATAATACGAGTTCAAATGAGTCATGTTGTGTGACTCATTTTTAGTTAATTATTAAAAATGTCAAAATGGGTGATATGATATATCCCTTATTTTATCTGATCGTGTTAGGATTTAAAAGTCTGATCCATTTAGCTTAACGAGTCATAATCAGATTAATCCATATAATCAAATGTTTATTATTTGATACGATTCGAATACGATCCGCAGACACGAAATGCCATCACCTAATTATAAATGCCTTATAGCCCTTTATTTAAAAAAAAAAAGAAAAAAGGAAAAAATCCTGTTGTTTGTGAGAAATATATAGGTTGACCTTTTTTTTTTGTACTTTCTTATCCAACTCAAATGTCAAATTCAAATGAATAATATTTCGATGTTGTAAGAGTACTACTACTCTTACTTTTGACTGGGATAGAGATCTGAGTGATGCAATATGCAATTTAGAACGCAGTATATTTGGAGGAATATTCTTCTTCATAGGTTAAACGCATAGGATTCGAGGAATCATCGACAACTGGAATAATAAGGCCACGTGTGTATATATATATATATATATATATCTATATATCTATAGATGGTGCGAGCGGGCGTTAGTTATAAATATATTATTATTATTTTCTTTCGAGTATTGTTTTAACATTCTTACTTATTAAGAAAAAAATATATAATTTTACTAATAATTATTTTCTTAATTATTAAATAAAAAATAAAAAATTTAAATGTCTGAACGGTGAGATTGAACGATAAATTTGAAAGACTCCACTAATATTTTTCGTGTATATATATATATATATATATAATATAATATAATACAAGTGTACATTTTTCAAATAAAACCAGATGAAGTACTGAAACCAAAAAGAATCGTACACAAACTATGGTCAACTTGATTTTTCTATCAATGCATGTAATTACTAAGATTATGCTATATATAAATCATACTCCCTTCCTAGCTACTTTCATACCATTATATAAGATATGGTTCTTGGAATATACTTAAAATCTACAAGATAATGAATGATATTGTCACCTAATCATAATTGGATGCCGGTATAGTATTTAGAATTTTCCAAGTACTAATAATAATAGCCCATTGGTCTTGCTTGAGAAACCAAAATGTTGAAAGGAGTACTTGTCTATAAAATTACCGTTTATCCCAAAAGTTTAATTTAATAGGATGATGTAAACTTAATTAGTCATATCTTTATATATTCCCCCTCTCGTATGAGCCAGACTCTCACTCAATAAATATATTTATCACATAGAATATTTAATTAATTATTGGATGAAATGTAGAGTTAGAGTTTAGACTTAAGACTTTTACTCTAATATCATGTGAAAGCACTACTTGTTAAAAAAACTTAAGTTGATAAGAACAGTTAGACTTAATTATTTATATTATTTGGGTTAAGATTTTAGGTTTGGTTCTTTGAAAATTCTTAATGGCTCTGATCATGAGATTCATTTGCAGCAACACACACACATATAGGTGCTACTACTCAATCACATCATTTTGCCCTCTCAAAGTTACTGTTAGTATAATTGTATTTTTTTTTTCTTTCAAATATCTTTTAAATATTTATAAAAATATACATAAATTTATTAGTAGTTACTTTCTTAATTATTAAGAAAAAAATATAAAAACGATCAAAATGAAAAAGTAAAATTAGAGAGTGACTTGGCATTTTTCATATATATATATATATATATATATGAATATGAATTAGACAAAAGGTGCATAAAGATGGATTTTTAGGTATTTATGGTTCAAACTTCAAACTTCAAACTTTTCATGGATTTGATGGCTTGGAGTCCAAAAAGAATTAGCAGAGGGTCCATCGTACTTAAGCTTTCTTGGTACAATTATATTTTCTGAATTACTTAATTTTGTTATAATTGGAACAGTACTAGTAGATATATAGAGGGCGGGCACGCAGGCTGGCGATAGGAGTTTTGAAATGCAAATGTGGGATAGAGATGGAAGATGGTAGCTAGATAGAGATGATGAAGCTCATGTACAAAATGTGACAGATAGAAATTAAAGTGTGAAGAAAACAAAGATGGAAGTCCCACTGAATGACATGAAATATATATATATAAATTTATATATATGATGGCCCTCGGGCGGCCCCCTCGTGCGTTTTCTGCGCAAAAAAGGACTGATAGATGCTACTGAATGACAGACCAGCGACTCTTTTGAGTCTTTTGTACGTTTGCCTTTCAAAGCTGCCATGCATGGGGCTCGACTTTCATATTACTGTTTGTTTTTTTTGTTTTTTTGCTGGGTTATTACTTTTTCCAAATAATGGGGATCTAAATTAATTACCAAATGCAATTATATATATATATATATATATATATATATATATAGAGTTCTAACCTATCCAGTTTAATCTGATTTTAGATAAAATTTAAAACCAAATAATATATAGTGAATTTACATTTTTAAGAACCGATTCCACACATATTATCTCTTAAATCGATACTTCCAGTTCTACCGATTCCAGTTTGGTTCGATCAAGTTTTTTTTATTTTAATATACTATATATATACTATATTATATAATATATATAATAATATATTATAGTATATAATATTATAATGATAATATATTGTGGTATATTATAATATATAGTGATATAATATTAGTTTAACTATTAATACAATAGACTATAGTGATATAAGATTTTAAAATTTAATATTATATTGTAGTATATTTGTGGAGTCATGAATTGTAACTTGTAAAGTTTTATGATTGTGTGGTGTATATGTATAAATTTGGTTCTCATTAAAAGTTATTCTTGTGAATGTTAACATATTTTTACATGTTTTTTTTTAAAATTTATATAAGCGTGAATTTAGATTTCCAAGGTTCATATATATTTATTTTAGCACATATTAGACTATTTGTTAGGATTATTTTTTGCTCTGAATCATTTTGTTTTATTTTATGATTTTAATTTTTTAAAATCTTTTAGCATTTGCCATGAATACAACTCGTGGCAAATACTTTTTTTTTGCTGGAAGTAATTATTGCCCACGATAAGATTTCTTCATAAATAAATATTTTCGACGAAATATTTTGTGAAGAATATATATTTATCAGGAAAGTATTTTATCGAAAATATCAAAAATAACTTTTTCCACAAAGATATGTTATGGGTAAATACTTTTTGCTATAACCTCTTCTCATAGAGAATGATTTTATTTCTCACCACATCATACCAGATGAAACCTTATTTGCCACGGAAAAAAAAAAAGTTTTAACCACCACAATAGTTCATGGGAAAAAGAAAGCTTTTCCCATGAACTTGTGGTTTGACAGAAAAAGAAATTTTCCTCACCAGTTTTATGTCACGGGTCCCCCACGACACAAATTGATGGAAAACAGATCGTTTCTCATGAAGTCTAGACTCTTTTCGACCACAATCCATTCCGAGAAAAAACGAGATTTGTTGTAGTGAATGGTCATCCAACAGGGGCGGCTCAAAGGCAAGGCGACTAAGGCGCTTGCCTAAGGCCCCCACTCCTTAATTAAGCCCTTAATGGCTAATGTGGTTTGTTCAAAAAAATTGACACAAGTCATTTATACTCCTTCAAAAAATAAAATTGATAGAAAATAAATATTAAAAAATGTTAGTATTGTAACCAACACATCTCGATATTCTTTTAATATTTTGCTATGAGTTGTAAATAAATTAATAATTAATATTTCCAATAAACGCCTTATAACATAAAAGCGCAGTTATTTCAGATATACAATAATTAAGAATAGAATATAAAATTTAGATTATAATCTCAATTTTAAATAATATTAATCATGATCTAAAAAAGAAAATTTTTATGATTTTTTTTTTCGATTTGGGGGAGGTGATTTTGAATTTCAGACCTCTATTTTAGAGGCTGAATGTTATGACAATCAAGTCATATTCCTTTAGTTAAAAAAAGTATTTCTGATCTTAAAACTTACACACAAAAAAAAAATAGTATATTGTACAATCAGAATGTTTGTTGATTTGTATTATATTTAATTGGAGAGTTAATTGAATTATTATATTAAAAATTTATAAAAATAATCTCGGCCTTAGGCCACCGTGTGCATTGAGCCTCCCCTGTCATCCACCAAATGTATTGCATCTACAACATATAGATTGCGTACATACCTTTACATATATATATTTTTAAATTATTTGAGACATACTTAATTAGAAAATAAATTATTTTTACAACTACTATTGCCCAACACGAGATTACGTACATATCTTAACTTAGAAAAATCTAAACTCTAGTTTACTATTCGAAACTCTAGTTTACTATTTGATTGAACTAATTTATTTCTTTTATCTTTACACCGATTGTTTATTATGCCAAATTGTTCTATTAATATTTATGCCACTATAACAAATAGTGGTTTTTGGGACATAAAGTTTTCCCTCAAGTCTGATTTGATAGCAAATAATTACTTTTTGCTACCAAGTTCATGTCCTCAAAAAAATTTGGCTGCAAATATTTATATTGGATCATTTTATTTGTCATGAGTTACAATTTGTGAGAACTAAATATTTTTTCCCTCAAAACTCACCTCCTCAAAAAAAGGTTGTAGATAATATTTTTTTACGATGGCACATGCCTTCATTCTTGATGAAATTGGTTTGTGACAACAAACTTACATTACCCATGACCGAAATTTGCTTAAGAAATGCATTAATTTTGATTTTCATCCCGGTGCAAATCACATTTAAATGTTTGGTAAAGTGAATCACGTTTAAATGCGGTGCTTTTTGCTCTTTTAAGGCGACACTAGATTGTTGCAAAAAGTCACAAATTCGAATTCCTCCCTTCTATTTCTTCTCCCCTAGTCTAGAACTCATATATATCTTTTATCTCCGTCCATGTCTCTCTCTTCCCACGCAGTGCTCACTGCCGCCCTTTTTTACCACCATGCCCACTACTATGTCGTTGCCGTCTTGCCTTGCCGGTGAGTCTCCCTTCTCTCTCTCTTCTGCCGTTTCTCTCACTCTCCCTCTCTCCAAGACTGAGCTCGTGTTCTTCACAAGTTCTAGACCATTTCGCCCGAGCCGAATTGAACTCTCCATATAGCCATCATGTGGTTCCAGGTCTTTTCTTCTCTCTCGGTTACTTGCATTCGTCGCTTACAGTAATTTCTCTCTCTAATACATTACCCCAGTTCCCATTGCCCCACAATTCCTCTTTGTTGCTAATTTCTCCCGTTAATTTTTCTGACAATAATCCAATAGCCCATGTCTAACATTTTGTTCCTGTTTTGATCCTATTTTCTTTTACTCAAAAACATTTGGGGTTCTCCGCATTTCGACACGGCTTGGATCTTTCATTCTGAAAAAGATATCCGATTAAGATAAGTTTAAATAAGACTCTAGGAGTGCATCCGATAAAGATAAGTATGTGAATGAAAGATATCCGATTAAGATAAGTTTTGAATTGTAACTCTTATCAAATCTTGTTTATTTTATAAGATAAGAGTTTATAAGAGTCTTATATATGTGTCGAGTTTAAGAGTCAGTTGAAGAGATAAAGATGCAAACATTATTGAAGAACCTGAAACAAACTTGAACTCAATGTAATCCAGAAGAAGTGATCCAGTCCGAGATGTTCGCAAATAGTTAGCAACATTTCTGATTGAGATTTTGGATAAACTTGTCAGCAGAATCATTCTCCAAATCAATGACAACATTGCCTATTTGTAGAGGAGTCGGTTGAGGGTTCTAGAGGACACTTGAACTGCACATATTCACAAGTATTTGAGAGCTTGAAGATATGGATAGAACTTCAAGAGATCGTGCAAGAGAATATTTTTGAGAGAATGATTTTCCAAAAAGACTCAGTCCATGGGATTGAGTAAGAGAGCATACTTCAAGGGGGAGTTGCCATGTTCAAGTTCAACCACTATAGGTTCCAATAGGAAAGACAAAGATTGGAAAGCGTCAGAGGTTCTGACTACCTACTGTGGTAGAAGACAAGCAGGTCGTGTGTTTTGGGTAAACGTGTCTAATAGCTTTTGTTTAGCATTAACGTGTATAATTAGAGATACTTGGATAATTTCAAGTTTCCAAAACCTGATTGTATTCCATCTCGTTCTTCATCTAAATCTTGGTCTATCTTTGAAACCCTATGTCTTCATCTTCACCTTCCGCTATTTTAATATCTCACTTGCCAACAAGTTTTTCTTTATGGACTCATGACGCCATGGGTCTCCTAATTCTAAGGTATTGGTCCTTTTTCATTTGTAGCAGCATTATTGTACACTCAATTTCTGGGTTTGCATTGTGGATTACCATTCAAATTTTATTATCTCGTCCATGCTACTCACCACGTATATACACTTAGTCAGTGTGGTAAAATACACCTAGTCACAAGAAGCGGTATATTGTGTTAATTCAACACCCAACAAATAGTTGCTATGGTGCACTTTTTCGCTTGAATATGGAATGGCTTCTTGTCATTTTTCATTTTTGGAGAGATTATCAAGTTCTTGTATGGAGAGAGACAATTAAAATTGGTATAAAATTAATTATAGCCCAAGATTGAAACTTGATATATAGATGTTACTCAACTTGTTGAAGAAATTGTCTTTTAACAGAAATTCTAATCACACTAACATAAGTTCAAACATTTTACATTCTTTGAAATAAATCTTCCGTCAGGAGCACAACTCAAGCATGAGGTGGGTATGTCATCTTCTAATGTGACGGACCTGGTTTCTCACGGTGCGACATTGGTCTGGTTTCTCATGGAGCGGCAGTGGTCTGCTTTGGTTAGGCATGAGTAGTGAAGGGCTCCTGTTCTTCTCAGATGGGTTTAATCAGATGAGATCAAATGTTCTTTACATTTTATGAAATCTCCTACGTATCTCATTCTGATTGAGGGCTGTTAAACTCATAACTTCAGCCCGACTGTTCCGAAGAGGAACTGTTCTTAAAATCCATATTTAAATCTCAAGCGCCATAATAGACTAAAGCACAACATATGTAAGACTTTCATTGTTTTTTGTTTTTGAATTTTGTTATAAAATCATACAATGTTTACATAATTATGCTACTAAATTGGAATATAGTAAACCAAAATTAGACGTTCTTTTGGTCCTTTAGTTGCTTTCCTAATCGGTAATTACATGCATGCACGAAACACACACACACGTGTTTTTGTTTATGCTTCTTTTTTTTTTTTCTTGGGTATGATTTTATACTGATTTTAATTCTTTTTGAAAACTTGAATCAAATATAATATGTAGGTCTTTTTAAATTTATTTAGAGCAGTGCTACGTACCCATAAGCCTCACATCCTGCACACCCACTTAAAAACATGTCATTTTACCTTTTTATCCTATTTTACTTACAAACATGTTTGAAATCATTTTCATTACGTGGGTTAAAAGTAAAATGATATATTTTTAAATGGGTGTGCAAGTTGTGAGGGTTATGTCTAGAATTTTTCATTTATTTATTATCTTCAATATTTTCTTAAAACATTATCTTCAATATTATGCTATGAGGATTTGATCAGTAATCCAACATATCTTGAATATATAGCTAGTTATTAGGGTCTTTAATTAATTCGTATAGTCATGTTGGGCTTTGATCATATATGAGCCAACCCTAACCTAATTCATTTAATTAAATGGATAATTACTTAACCCTAATCAATTAATTTCATGTTGAATTTATGTCAAGTTTACGAGCTGTGACTAAAATCATAAGTAATTTGAACTTCATGTGTGCCAAATCGGGTTGTGTTAGGTGGGGTTTGAATTGTATATGAACTAAGGCCTATGAATAATAGTGAGATAGTTTGTGAGTTAATAGTAGTGAAATGGCCTGAGTTAAGATATTTTATGGGATTATGAAAAATTAGAGAAAAAAAAATTGAATAAAAATATTATAAAGTTATAATATTGTTATAATATAATTTTTTATGATTACTTTTATTTTGAAATTTGAAAAACTTGAATTATTTTTTGCGTTTTGTGTTAGCGTCTTGCAAGACTGATCCAGGTTAACGTAGATCTCGTGGGTAATATGGATGTAGAGTAATGTGAGGATAGAGATAGAACAGATGCGGATTTGTATTGTGGATGACTGTATGAACAAGCTATCCAGAAATGAGAAAAGAAATGAACGGATGCAAGGTGTATGTTGAAATTCCTCAAAGGGACGAACGATATTGCCACACTGGGAGCATTCGAGGTCTCCCTTCCTCCAAGAATTCCACTACAAAGATTCCGGACCCTTCTCCACTACCTCACTGCCTGACTATATTCCCACTGTAACAAACTCTTCCCTTTGATAAAATCACATCCCACAACAGAAATGTAAATGACAGTATAAAATGCACCGTTTAGGACACTCCCCCAAACGATGCTTTTCACATTCAAACTAAAAACGACAATGCTAAATATAACACTCAAAGCGACATTAAATACCTTTCCCATGAAACGGTGAGTTTTGGGCTTCCTTTAATCCACTGCTTCCTCCAACGACGCTGTCCAGAGTAGACCCATCTCAAACACTTGAACTCAACACTTATCACTTCCGAACCCATAGCTTCGATTCCATTTCATCAGTTCTCTAGGGTTCTTGACAACTGCCCTCTTCTTCACAGCACCTTACCCACAAGGTGCAGGTAAAGGTGCTGCAACTCCCATAGCTTCTCCCAAGTATTATTCTCCTCCGTTGCGCCCACCCACTTCACTAAAACTGTCGTAATCGTGTGATCCCCATGGCGCTTCATACGTCGTTCAACAACAGTTTCAGGCTCAGGTTGGACTTCGCCTTGTGTATCAACTGGAGGTAGAGTGGCTAAAGGTTGCGTTTGGGCTGCAATCTTCTTCTTGAGGCATGACACGTGAAAAGTGGGGTGGAGCTTGGACCCTTTCGGCAAGTCCAATAAATTGAGCAACCTCTCCCATTTTCTGCAGTACCTTGAATGGGCCATAAAATCGAGGAGAAAGTTTCATATTTCTTCGATTAGCCACTGATTTCTGCCTGTAAGGCTAAAGCCTTAGGTAAACCCAATCTCTAATCTCAAAGTGTCTTTCCGATCTATGTTTATCTGCTTGAATTTTCATACGATTTCTTGCATTATCTAAGTTCTCTTTAAGCATTTGTAACACCTTATCTCGGTTCTGTAGTGTTTGGTCAACCTAGTTGTTTGCTGTTGTTCCTAGTATATAAGCTAACAGAGGCCGAGGTGCATAACCATACAGGGCCTCGAATGGGGTCATTTTTGTGGAGGTGTGGTATGAGGTATTGTACCACCACTTTGCAATTGCTAACCACTGCACCCACTTCTGGGGTTTCACTCCAGCGTAGCACCTTAAATAATTTTCTAAACATTTGTTTAAGGCCTCAGTCTGTCTATCATACTGTAGATGATATGCTGAGCTGTGATTGAGTGTCGATCCTTGTAGTGCAAAAAGGCTCTCCAAAATGAACTCACAAAAATCGGGTCTCTGTTTGAAACAATGGTTCTTGGTAAACCATGCAACTTAAAGACATGATTTAGGAATAAGTTGGCCATTGTCGCAGCAGTATATGGATGGGACAGTGGGATAAAGTGACCAAACTTGGTGAAACGATCAACCACCGCCAAGATGACATCGAATCCCTGGGACTTAGGCAATCCCTCGATAAAATCCATTGAAATGTCCGTCCATGCCTGTTTCGGAATAGGTAAGGGTTGCAAGAGACCGGCGGGGGAAGAAGTCTCGTACTTATTGGCCTGACAAACCCCACACTCTCTTACCGTCCTCTTAATGTCCTTCTTCATACCACTCCAAAAGAAATCTCTCTTAGCCCTTTGGTATGTTTTCAAATACCTGGAGTGTCCTGCCATTGGATTGTCATGTATGTACTGCATTACCTTGTTTTTGAAAGATGATTCAGCCACAATCACAATCCTGCCCTTTTTAAGTAAGAGCCCTTGCTGCAATTGGTAACCCTTTGGAGGATCATTGTCTTGCTGTAATTTCTGCATTAACTGCTGCAATTCGACAGAAGTTGTGTAGCTGGCCTTTAATTCTTCTACCTAATCAGTTGTAGGAAATGATATCATAGCTAGAATAGCCCCACCATCCTCATTTTGATCCTCGACCCTTGATAGGGCATTTGCCACCACGTTCTCCTTTCCCTTCTTATACACGATAGAGAAATCATAACCAATCAATTTACTGATCCACTTTTGTTGGGCTGTAGTACCAACTCGTTGTTCCAATAAAAACTTTAAAGCTTGTTGGTTGGTTTTAACTACGAATGATTGGCCCAGCAAATAGGGTCTCCACTTTCTCACTGCTGTGACTAAGGACAACAGCTCCTTCTCATAAGTAGAGAGTAGTAATGCATTTCCCTTTAAGGCCTTACTCATGTAAGCTAGTGGCTGTCCAGCTTGCATTAATACTGCCCCCATTCCTCGCCCACTAGCATCACACTTAATAGTAAAAGTTTGTGAGAAATCCGGAAGTCTTAGAACCGGTGGCTATGTAACTGCTGACTTCAAGTTATTAAAGGCTTCCATTGCCTCGGCTGGCCACAAAAAAATATTTTTCTTTAGTAAATCAGTAAGGGGAGCTGCTATCACCCCATAATTCTTAATGAATTTACGATAATAGCCAATCAACCCCAAAAATCCTCTCAATGACTTCACATTCTTTGGTTTGGGCCACTGTAGCATAGCTGCTACTTTCTTGACATCGGCTGCCACCTCTTTTTCACTTATCACATGACCCAAATAATCAATTTCCGACACTCCGAACTGACATTTTGATAACTTAGCGAACAACTCATGCTGCTTTAATGCCTCCAACACCTTCTCTAAGTGACCCAAATGTTCATCCCAACCCCTGCTGTAAACGAGTATATCATCGAAAAATACTAGGACAAACCTTCTCAAATAAGGTCGAAACACATCGTTCATTAACCCTTGGAAGGTTGATGGTGCATTCGTTAACCCAAAAGGCATCACGAGAAATTCATAATGCCCATCGTGAGTCCTAAATGTTGTTTTCTCCACATCTTCCGGTATTACCCGTATTTGATGATAACCGGATGTCAAATCCAACTTGGAAAATACAACCAACCCATGTAACTCATCTAATAGTTCATCAATAATGGGAATCAGAAATTTATTTTTATAGTTTCCTTATTAAGTGCCCTATGATCGACACACATCCTCCAACTTCGATCCGACTTCTGTACTAACAACACCGAAGATGAAAAAGGGCTGGCACTAGGTCTTACTATCCCAGTTTCCAATAATTCAGCAACTATTTTTTCGATTTCCTCCTTTCGATAATGAGGATAACGATAGGGTTGTGTTGTAATTGGCTTGGTTCCCTCCTTGAGGGTGATTTTGTGATCATGTACACGTGAGGGCGGTAGCCCTTTAGGTGTCTCAAATACCCCTTTGAACTTTTTGAGCAGATTCTGCATCTCTTTTCCCAAACAACCCACCTTCCTCCTCCCTTACTAATAACTGTAACAACAACCATTTTCCCTTGTTAACCAAATTAAACAAGGATTTGTTACTCTCCACCAAGGTGGAGTCCTTCAAAGTCAGCCCCACCAAGATAACTTCCACCATACCTAAATTTCATTGTAAGATTATTGAAGTCCCACCGAATGAGCTCAAGAGTTTTCAGCCACTCTACTCCCAACACCACATCACAACCACCAAGAGGTAAAATGTAACAAGGAGAGTTGAAATAGATACCTTGTATTTTTGTGTGAGCTACACTGCAATACCCTTCACTATATATAAGCTGTCCATTTGCAACCCTCACAGCAATTTTCTGTTTTTCTTCCATCGCCAACTTGGTTTTCCTCACGATAGATGGGTCGAGGAAATTGTGTGTGCTCCCTGAGTCCACAAGAATCACCACTAGCTCTCCCCCAATGGTTCCTCTCAACCTCATTGTCTTGGTACTAGGAGTTCCTGTGAGAGCATTTAATGAAATCTCGAGTTCTAGGTTCATTTCGTGGACCAAAGCTGGAGCTTATTTAGTCAACTCCTTAGCTATTTCTTCCTCTTCCCCACCATCTTTCAGCCCATCATACCCTTGTAATAAGTAAATTCGGGGCTTTGTGCACATGTGATTTGGGTTCCATTTTTCTTCACAATGGAAACATAGGCCCTTCTTTCGTTTCTCATCCATCGATAATGATGACACTACTCTCTGAAAGGTTCTCGACCCTCTACTACTACCTTCACCTCCAACAGCCGTGTTGCTAGGTCCATGGCCTGCTGGTATCATGCCTTTCTCATTGTGCAGCTTAATGGGTTTACGAATACTACTTACGTATTCCTCTTGCACCCGAGCTAAACCAAATGCAGCATTTAGATTAAGAGGATTAAACATACGTAGGGGTAACCTGATTTCATCTTTCAGTCCGCTGAGAAAACAACTCAACTTATGATGGTCCGAGAGCCCTCGTAATCTATTTGACAGCGCCTCAAATTGTGCTTTGTAGTTAGCTTATGACGAAGTTTGCTTAAGACGAGTAAGGGTCTCCATAGGATCTTCGTAAGTTGTGGGTCCAAAACGGACCAGCAAGGCTCTAACCATGGTGTCCCAGCTATTAAACTGAGCTGTGTCAAGGGCATCCTGGTACCACACCAAGGCTTCTCCCTCCATGTGATAGGAAGCAACTAGTAGGCGTTGAGCTTGGTTTGTTTGATGATATTCAAAGTATTTAGAAGTTTTGAATATCCATGCTGATGGATTTTCCCCACTGAAATGAGGAAAGTCTAATCTGATGCCTCTCTGAAATCCCCCTTTATTTTGATGTTGATCCCCCTCATGTGTTTCGTACAGGTCTCTGTTTGCATGGACATTTTGCTGGGCATTCTGATTGGCTACCATCATACGCATCATATCCATGAACTGGTCCATCCGAGATCAGTTGTCTGCTGGTTTGCATGTATTTCACATAGCTCCTTGCCCAAAATATCGATTTGGCATTGAAGACCCTCCAGATTGTTCTGTTTGGAACGTGTTGCATCAGCCATGCTGTGAGTTGTTTTATGAGACTAAAATGGGTTTTTTGTTGGGTTTTATGGATTTCTGGGTTGTAAGGCTTGTTGAATGGAATGATGAAATGTATTAATGGTGTTTGTAACTGCGGAAGCTAGGTCTGGTTAGGATCAGTGCTCAGGATACCAATTGTTAGCGTCTTGCAAGAGTGCTCCAGGCTAACGTAGATCTCATGGGTAATATGGATGTAGAGTAATGTGAGGATAGAGATAGAACATATGCGGATTTGTATTGTGGATGACTGTATGAACAAGCTATCCAGAAATGAGAAAAGAAATGAACGGATGCAAGGTGTATGTTGAAATTCCTCAAAGGGACGAACGGTATTGCCACACTGGGAGCATTGGAGGTCTCCCTTCCTCTAAGAATTCCACTACAAAGATTCCGGACCCCTCTCCACTACTTCACTGCCTGACTATATTCCCACTCTAACAAACTCTTCCCTTTGATAAATTCACATCCCACAATAGAAATGTAAATGACAGTATAAAATGCACTGTTTAGGACACTCCCCCAAACGATACGTTTCACATTCAAACTAAAAACGACAATGCTAAATATAACACTCAAAACGACATTAAATTCCTTCCCCATGAAACGGTGAGATTTGGGCTTCATTTAATCCACTGCTTCCTTCAACGACGTCTTCCAGAGTAGACCCATCTCAAACACTTGAACTCAACACTTATCACTTCCAAACCCATAGCTTCGATTCCATTTCATCAGTTCTCTAGGGTTCTTGACATTTTGTTTGAAGATTTGATAAAATTGTAATGATTAGATAATTATTAGATAAAAAAGTTGAAAAGTTGAAAATTTAAAATTGAAAAGTATTTATATTTAAATGGTGTTTGGATATTGAGATGAGATGAGATGTAATAAGATGGTTTGTGAAACCAAATGTGGCCTAACTCTAATACAATCCAAAAGAAATGATAATATACATGATTTTTGTTAATTTCAAAAGAAATTATAGTTCCAGTCATGAGAGCGCAAGCGCTGTGCAATCACTTTGAAATAAATTAATAACTACGGGACCTACATGAAAGAATAATAATTTTTAATAATGGACCCACTCTTTTTAAAAATATCTGCACAACGCTTGCGCATTCCACGACTGCATGTAGTATATCTCTAATGTCAAAAACCACACAACAGTTTGAAAGGGGAAAAAGAGTTATTTCTAGCCCGCTACGACGACCTAGGCCTTGATCGGTGTCATCTGGAGCCCCCAACATGATCTGGTGCGGCTGTGCATACATCCATGGTAGTGAATGAAAAATAAATATTAAGAATGTAAAATTGAGATGAACACACAGATTTATGTGGTTTAATATATTATCTACGTCCACGGGATTTTTTGGGGAGGGGATAGTCTATTATAATATACTTATTTACAGTCTCTCATGATTTCTCATATTCTCTGTACAATGGAGTTTAGAGTTCTATTTTCTGGTAGATCTCTTGTCGTTGGAGCTCCTGTCATAAGGTTGAAGAAGCTGAAGAAGTGGTCAAAAATTCCCTTGAAATCGTCTAACCGTTTCCTTTTAATATATCCCTTCTTTTTGCGTGCCCTTAGGGAGTAGTGAGGATTTGCTTCCTTCTCTTGCGTGTCTGACATATTCCTTTATTTTTCGTTTTCCTCTTTTCCTTTTCGTGTCCACCTTCCATTCCTACTCACACTTTCTCTTTTTCCTTTTGTCTTCCCTTCTTTTATTTTCCTTTATATTTTAGTAGTGAAACATCCCCTTGAGCTGGCCTAGTAGGCGTACTTTAGACTTGTATATTTTACCCCTTCCAATATGTCTAACAGCCGGGCCGCATTACTTTCGAATTTAAATGTGGCGCACGACATTTATAAATTTATCCCAAGGTTATTCGAATTAATCTATACAGAAACTTGTGCTCAATCTTCACCATGGATTCACGATCAGAACTAGGATAGTTTGAAGCTGGATAGCTGCAATAAATGAAGAAGCATAAAAACAGAAGATGCATGTTTTTTGAGTACAAACTTCAGAACAAGTTGCCACTCATGAAATTAAAATATGGGGCCAATCAATACATCCACGTAATTTGAAACAGTGTGATGAGCAAAGCAGAGAAGGAATCGACCACAACTTGATGAATCTGTTTCACAGTCACACAGTGCGAGGCACTAAGTACTATATAGGCAGCAGGTGGTCGGAGCATGCAATGCGAGAATTGTTGTTACAAAAGAAGGGACCAAAGCAAAGCAAAGCAAAAGGGGAGAGAGATTGGGAGAGAGAGAGAGAGAGAGAGAGACAGGTCCCAAAAAGAAGAAGAAGAAGATAAGGGTGTGAGTGAAACTTCTTAAAACGACCTCTCCACTGGAGTCATTCACAGGTCCATGTCAAGCCAAAATTATCTCAGATTTCTAACATGGACTCATGATAATTGATTGATGGTCTCTGACATGATAGGACTTCAAAGCTGCCATGTGTCAGTTTGTGATTCAAACCAGTCGGGATACTTCTAAAAGCCTTTGTCCAGCCTCAGAAACTTGAAAGCGATCAAACATGTCTGAATTTTTGAGACACAGCCCCATTTGCCTCAAACTGTCAATTCTTTGCCCCTTCGTACCGCTATAACCATTTAGCACTAGCAAAACCCAATAATTCAGATGTTATCCAAAACATTGGAATTTGATCAGCCCCAAACCTGCAAGAGGAATTCAGCCGCAGCATTCAAATTATTTAATTTTCAAGCTGCTTTTGTCCCATGGGTCTTCTTGTATAAGCATATTAGCAAAAGGTATATATATATATATATATATATATATATACATGACTAGTTTCTAAGCCTAGATTATAAAAAGAAGATCAGTATATAATTTATACCCGCAACAAAAAAAATAAAAATAAAAATAAAAATAAAAAAAGGAAAAATGAGACTAATTGCATGGAAACAAGTTTTATCCTTTATCCACTTCACTCATGAGGTCCAATCTCTCTCAACTCCACAAAAATTAAAAAAAAAGAAAAAAGAAAAAAAGAAAATTGAACAGAGATATCAATGACAAGAATTACAATCTAAAAAGGGAAAGAAAAGAAAGAAAAAGAAGTTGGTTTGCTTCTTGGTTTGTCCCTTAGTATTGGTCCTTGGGCTCACAAGAGGAAGCGACCACAATACATACTATTGTCTCTTGCTCTATAGCCTTCCCACCACCGTCACAGCTGAGCTCTGATTCTCCAGTACCCCCAGTGCAAGTTAGCATCTGGGCCCTACGAGCTTGGAACTCCCAGTTCGTCGTTCCGATCACGTACAACATCAAACCAGCGCAGCAAATCTGGGCCGATAGTAGGCCCAACCAAAGCCCGCAGAACCCAATTTTGAGTTGGAATGCTAGACCAACGGCCACGGGCATGCCTACAAAATAAAATGCTCCAAGGTTTACGTTAGCCGCCGAGGTCGGGCGCGCGCTCCCCCTCAACACCCCACACCCCACGGTCTGCGGACAGTTCCCGAGCTCGCACAGCCCTATGATTGGTAGAGCGGCTGCCGTCAACTTTAGTATCTCGGAATCGTTAGTGAACATCCGGGCCCACTTATCCCTCATCCCCGAGGCGAACGTCATCGCTAATAGTCCCATTAACTCCGCCACGCACACCGCCACTACCGCGGATGTTTTCGCTTTGTGAGGATGGTTCGCTCCCAGTTCGTTCCCGACCCGAGTCGACACGGCGTTGCTGAGGGAGGACGGGAACACGTAAATCAAGGCTGTTGTTTGAATCAAGATGCCCATTGACGCCACGGTTGTTCTGGGGTTCACCAAAAGCCCGCACAAGACGATCATGATCTCGTACCACCACCATTCCAGGCAAACAGAGACGCAACTTGGAGCGGCGAGCCGGAGCAGCGGCTTCCAGCCGGTGAGACACTCTCGGCTCGGACTAGTCCAGGTTGGTTCGTGTAACCCGGTGGCCCACACGTATAGGACAACGGATAAGAGCACGAAAAAGTTGGAGGCGGCTGAGGCTGCCGAAACTCCTACCACACCAAGGCGGAAATGGGAGACGAGCAGAAAGTTCATAGGCAAGAGGAAAACCGTGCCAGCGAGGGATGCTAACGTGAGAGGGTGCGTGATGCCCTGAGTGCGAAGGTAAATGCGGATTGGGTGAATGAAAGAGTTGGTCAAGAGGTCCGGGAGAGAGAACATTAGGTACCTGTGAGCCATGCGAGTGATGTTGGGGTCTTGGTGTAGACAAAGAAGAATCCTGGACATGTTGAGCCAGAGAAAAGAAATGGGTATGGACGAGACGAGGAGGAAAATCACGGCACGGTGAAGCGTTACAGATAAAAGTTTGGGACGGTTTGCTCCGAAGGCTTGCGAACAAAGGGGCTCCATGCCCAGAGAAAGGCCTGCGAGCACAGAATAGCCTGTTATATTGGCAAAAGCGATGGCCAGCGAGCCAGCGGCGAGTTCAAGGTCACCGAATTGGCCGAGGAAGAGCATGGAGAGGATAGACCGAGAGTAGAGAATGAGGGCAGTTAAAACCATGGGGAAAGCCAGCTTTACGAGTGACTTAGATTCAGAGACGATCTCGGGCAGAGTTGGTAGAGAAAACTGGGTTAGCTTTTCGGGGTACTCTGTCTTGGGGTTCTCTGGGTCGTCTTTTGTAGGGATAATCAGCTGCGATAAGAGATCGAGAAAAAGGTGGGTGATTAGAGGCTGCTGGTGCTCTTCCTTCTCAGTTGCAGATATGGGGGAATCTGTATTAAAGTCTGAATTATACATGATTGAAGATGAAAACAACGACGATCTATGGTGATGATGATGATAACGATCAAACAAATCTGTGTCACCCTGCAAAAAATTAGCTGAGCTAGCAGATGTGCGGAGATACTCTCCTGGAGAGCACTCTTTTATCTCTCTCTCTCTTCGAAACCTCTGTGTGTCTCTGCTTCACTCTGTCTCACTCTGTCTCTTTCTCTCTATATGAATGGATGCTACTACTTTCCAATAGAGGATAGATAAGAATGCAGGGCATGGATGTATTAATAAGGACTCGGAAGTTAGGTTTTCAGTATTATTTTGAAATTCATTTTATTTTTAAAATATTCTACTTTTTTTTTTTTTTTTAAATTCCTTTCTGTCATATCCTCAAGAATTAAAATGGGACTATGCATAAATATAAATATATATTTATAATGTGTTATGTAACTTTATGTGGTTCAAGCGAAGAGACGTCAGAAATGTCAGATATTCTGTGCGAGTGTGAGGTCCAATTTCCAATAAAATAGTTATAGAATGGGGTTTTTAAGCTTTAATGAGAGACAGAGAGAGAGAGAGAGAGAGAGAGAGATGGATGATCTATGTTTGATGTTGGGTGGGTTTCCTTTCCTCATTCCTGGAGGCAGTGCCGGTGCTGAGCTTTCTGTATTAATTCGATCTGTGTGTGCGTGTGAGAGAGATGCTTTTGCTCTCTCAGTTGTTGCAGTAAAAGCTCTGATCTCCTCTCATCTCATGATTTTTTCAGATTTATTATCAAAAAGACAGATCCCCGCGCCGGATGCACTATGTTGGCAGTGATACGGGCACTTCTCTGTTCATTAATAAACTGGGGGAGGGAGGGGGGTGCCCAGACCAAAAGGACCATGCTGTCCCTACTACTGTAAATCGTTTCGTATCTTTAAACTTCAAAGTGCTAATTTACGTACAGTTTATCCCATGGGAATTATGTTCGGAATATTTCGGTAATGTTGTGTACTATTTCAACATTTAAGTCGATCCATCACAGTACTTCGAGTCATGCTTTGCTTTACTTCATGATAATCTTATACTTCGTGTGAAATTTCGATGCATGGGGAGATTTTTTTTTTTTCCTTTTTTTTTTTTTTTTTTACCATAGGGAGGCAAGAGAGCTAGCTTAATCCTTTGAAAGGAGTACTTGAAAAGAAAACAAAGACTAGCGTTAAAAGAAGATAAGAAGAACAATATCTAAAGAGAGACTGAGAAATTGTAGAAACCAACAAGTCCAAATAGATCATGTATGTGACAATTAAGGTCTAATTGAATAATGAGATAAGATGAAATGAATTGAGATGATTTGTGAATAGTAATGAGATTATTAGTTGAAATGAGATGAGATGTATCTTTGTATCCAAATGAAGGTAGGTCGATAGAGAAACATACCATTCTTGTTTTTTATCATATTGAGATGATAGTATCTATAAATAATTAAATTTTTTAAAAAATAATAATAAATTAAGAATTGATAAATAATATCATATCAATGTACGGCGCATTAATGAATGAATAGAGATCATGGGAACATGCTTATAAGTATTTTACATTGTGAATTTATAAAAAAGTCCTGTCGATTATGTTTTGAGGCATAGAAATTAGTATGAAACTGAGATGAATCGAAAAATTTCCATTGTTGAAGAAAGATACATAAAAGATGATGATAAATGAGTCCGGAGATGGATATATAGATAAGTTGATAATTAATGTTTTGAAGACCCTTAAAACTACGTGTAATTGGGGCCAATATTTCGTTTAAAATCTATGATCATCTTAGAAGATCGAGTGGAGGTTGAGGTTCAAGTTCATAGCTTTATGCTACAACTCTCAGTTACGTTTGAGCAGTGAGAGTATTTTAGGTATTCTTTAAATAGTAATGAAAAAGTAGTGATAGAATATTGAATAATAAAAAATAATTATAAAAAGTATTAGGTAAAAAATAATAAAATAATAAATAATTTTGAAATATTCAAAGTGTTGAAGTACTCTTAGACCTGGAAGGTTAAAATTAAAGAGGGGCGTGGAATTTGTAGGGAGGGCGGTTTCGGTGATCTGATTAATGGAGGAAATTAAGTTTTGCTGAGGTGAACCCCACTAAGCGCTGTCAAGGCTCTAGCTCTACATATGTCTGTCTGTAAACTAAAAGACCTGCATGTCGTTGGGTTTTGCTCTCCCAAATCATGAACTCTTTTCTCGATCGCGTCATTACTCGTCACAACGACCTGGAGAAAGAAAAAAGAAAACATGTTTTCTTCTATTCTAATCAGTTGAATTCCATGTTTCCACAGTAAATGTATGGGAATTGGGAATCTGGGATTTGATTTTCACATGATGGATAGCCTGGACTGCTCGAAATTTACGTGCGTGAACAACGGAGGATCACAAAGTAAATCAAGAGGGCACAAGTCAGGATGGCTGGCATTTCAACGAACAGATGGAAGGAAGGAAACATATATACCCTCTCACCGCAATTTAACCTGCCATGCATCTCTCTCTCTCATCTTTCTCTTTCTCTCTCACTCACACACACTCATAATTTGTCTTGTTGACTTGAGTGAAATTGGCTTGTAGCACCTATATATATATATATATATAGATTTGGCTTCCTACCTCTGCGGGTCCCTCTCAGATTTATAGATGCAAGATTATGATTGTGATTATGATGAATTAGGATATTAAGATTATGATTATGATTGTGTTTGAAAAGTTATATTTATTTTATAATTTAAATGCATTATTATTTTATCATAATACGTTATATTATGATGAATTAGGATATGTATTTATTTTATATTTACAAGATTTTTTCTTAAGAAATCCATGCAAGATATTTGCATAAAATTTGGGCACCATTCTGTTTCCATCCTTTCTATCCATTACTACCAGTACTATCGTAGAGCTTTTCTTATAATTTTTTATTTATTTTTATTTATTTATTATTATTATTTTTTTTTTATCGAAAATGAGTGAATTATGCCTGTCTGATGATCAATGGTTCAAGTTCATGCTACCATAAGGCTATACTGTTACAAGCCGCAAGCATATAAGGAAGTTCTGTAACCAATTCATATTTACTCTTCTACTAAATGCTGTTGGTGCATGTGTTCCTTATAGACTATGGAAATAAGGTGAATAATTTTCATGGACTTTCTACAACTCTGATGAATTTCATTTAATTATAAAAGAATTACCAGCCTTGATACATCCAGCACACCAAGCTTATTATAAATGAAAACTCATTTTACTTTTGTTCCGCTTGAGTTAATTAGTTACTCGTCCTTTTTCCCTTCAAGGTCTGAAGTTTTGTGTTCCTTTGGGACTTCAAGTGTGTGTTTAGCAAATCGTTCAGAAGATGGTGACAGTTTTGCAAAAATTACTGCGTGTGATCCTCACGCGCCGCTCACCTCCTGCCACCCCTTTCGGCAACTTTTCTCGCCACAAGCGCCGGATCACTGGAATCGCCACCATTAAATCTTTTAGATTTGACTTTTGTGGCTGAAAAAGAGATAAGCGTGTTGTCTTTCACGCGCCGTCACAAATTTTGAAGTCTACCGAAGTTGGTCCAAACTGTAATTCGTCATTTTTCGCATCTATCTTACTGCTTTCCTTATTATTTAGTAAAAATAAAAATAAAAAGGAGTTCATATCTTGGACATTTTTCTATAGAGGTTGAGTCATCTCTTTTTATAAAAGGTGAAAATGAGCCTCTGTTTAGGCAGAGTGTTGTTTCTTGGATGTTTGTTTGTAGAGAGTATCAGCAGTAGTGAAAACTAGACTAGTCACAAAAAAAAATAGTGTATTGGTGGACCTTCAAATGCACTGATTGTTTTATGAGGTAATGGCTGATATGTGGATATCCTTGCATGTATGCGATCATGAATATTGTAAATTTCTCTTATGAATAAATGATGATAGTTTTTCTTAAAAAAAATAATGATGATTTTAATTAGGCTCTCTTTGGTTGATGTTAAGAGTAACTCAAATCATTTGTAAATAATAGTAAATATAAAATAACGAATTGTTTATGAATAGTAGTAGACTATTTATGAATAATAATAGAGTAGTA
Organism: Juglans regia; assembly: GCF_001411555.2. Classification (NCBI taxonomy): domain Eukaryota; kingdom Viridiplantae; phylum Streptophyta; class Magnoliopsida; order Fagales; family Juglandaceae; genus Juglans; species Juglans regia. The sequence continues at coordinate 37,816,257 of NC_049901.1, forward strand.
TGAGAACAGTTGTGTTTATAAACAGACAAACACTTCTGAAAAGCATTTAGAAATTTAAATGCAAATGCTTTTAAAGAAACCTGAAAGTTGAAGGGGCAAAATGTTTGTTTCGTTGCAGGCTGATGATCTGAAAGTGAAAGGTACTGGCGGGCGGGTAAAATAAGTTTAGAACAGTAGAGATCAGGACAAGCCATGGGTGCTGGAACATGCAGAGGTTTTGTTGCCTCAGAAATCAGAATATCTCCATTTTTGCTGCGTTATTGGAGAATGGGTCCCCCTGTCTACAAGGTATCTTTTTTGGGTCATGGAAACTGAGTGTGTTACTATAGCCATCGGATCATGGAAGCACATGATGTTCACTGTTCAATTTAAATATCGGCTAGCTTGCATGAGCCTTTGCATATATTATATATATATATATATATATATATATATATATATATTAATTTGACAACCCAATTTGGAGAATAAATTATCAAACTATTAAACTTGTTTTTGGTTTTTCCCTAAGCATTAATATTCGATATCCTTCAAGACTCAGACCTCTTCAATATTGATGATCAGTATATATGTTAATTAGCAATAATATTAATGTTCATTAAAGCAATTAGAACGTACAGTAGTGCTTCAAATTGCATGCATTTCAGTAAATTTTCGAACTTGCTGCAGGTAGTTATATATTTATTAGGTGAAATTAGATTTTAGATAATGATCCAAGAGACTCCACAGAAATTTTTACTAAGAGTTTTGTTAGGTACAAGTGATTTGGTGTATTAAATCGCGTACCAACACTCACATAATTTTTTTATTATAAAAAAAATTTAAAAAAAAACTTGAGAAAAAAATAAGGTAATCTGTCTCACAAAAATAATTTTCTTTTTCAATTCTCATTGTTTCATTAAATGAATATCTTATATTTAACATTGGTACGTGAAATCGTTTGCAATAAGACTTTATCTTTTACTAAAATGAAAAATTTGTACGTACGTGAAATTAATGAATTAAGTTGTCATAAAATGAAAAGTTCTTGATCATTAAGTACTAATGAATCTCAAAGAAATTATTTGGAGCTAGTGAAAAATAGCTAAATGGAAACCTTGTCAAGATTACAATAACGTATAAAAAAATAGCTTATTCAAGTTCCCGTGCAGTACTGCATTTGAAAAAAAAAGGCAAAGCTGGAAGGCGACATGAAAAAACTTACTTTTCAATGGAAGAAATGATATTTGTAGGCCGCAAATACCGTCCATTTATTATAAAAAGAAAAAAGAAAAAAAAAGAATATATATATATATAATTTATATAAAAAAATTAATTTTTTAATAATATATATTATTTTTTTTAAAAAATACGTAACGCTTACATAATTTATGATTGTATTTAATATTATTATTAATATTGTATATGTATGTATATATACAAATGTTATTCTTATGGCCATATTTTACTCTCTCTCTCTGGGCTTTAGGAGTATGAATTGGAACTCAACTAACTTGGAGTGATTTCCGACAAACCCATGCTTGGTGTTGTCCACTTTACTTGTCCCCTTTTCCCCCTCTAAAAAATGATTCAATTCGTTTCATAGGTGGATATACAATCCTTCCCTGTAATAAACTCTTTTCAGAAACTGCTGTGCATATATGGGGTCCAACTTTGCATTATTTATAACATGATTTAATTATTAAAAGTAATTGAAAATGTCGGTTTTTCCTAGAAGGTGGCTTCACATAGTGGCGCTCGAGAATGAATTGACATTTTCCGGTATTAGTTAGGTTTTAGACTTGAACCTTCTCCTAACAACTATCTTATTTATTGCTGCATTGAATGATTGTTTTCTTTTTCCTTTCTATTCTTTCTTTTCTGTTGCTGCAGTACTGTGTGCTCAAAAAGAAATTCAAATACCATGCATGCAGTTTCAAACTTTGAAGACGCGTGGCAGCACCCCAGATCATGAAAAGCAAGCTGCAGGAGGAATACGAATTTCGAAAAGCTATTCAAATCCTTCCTTTTACGTATAATATCAGACCCTTTTTCCAAAAAGCTCTGCAGAATCACGCACAAGCAGCAGCAGAAAGGTAGAAAGACCGGCACACACGCACGCACACAAGCACAAACCGCATATTCTTGTTTTGTTTTCAGGTATGCATGATATATCTTCTTTGATCAGATGCCAGCTCGTACCTTTTTCGTTGAAAATCATGCATCTCCTCCTAATTATGAAAGGCGGCTTTAGTGTGAATGTGCCTTTTATGGTTCACAAAAAAAAAGTATTTCCCTTATATTCACAGCAAAAGCAGAAGAAAAAGAAAAAACAAACAAAAAGGAATGGTACCTGTAGTAGTAGTACTACTACTGATCGAGTAGCTAGGGTTAGAGGTAATATTATCGTACCAATGTTTTAATAATGGTCAACAAATGCATGGCCAATGAAAGTGAAGTACTGATTCATGAAGCTTTACTCTAAAGTTGCGATTGCTTGAAAATGTATCAATGCTTAATATTTTGAGGTAGCGGCCAAACTTTTTGAACAGTTGTGATCGATCAGCTTGATGTCTGCCAACTTTTTTGAAGTTCTCTCAGATCAGCCTGTCCAAAAAGGGGAACAGTGAATATACTGTTAGTGTCGAAAGCAATGAGGAAAGGAGCAAAAAACCATTAAAGTATTCACGTGATACTATGGGTAGGGTGTTGCAGAAAGGTCTTTACAAAGCCAGCTACTTGCCTCACACGTACAGCTTATCTCCACCTCCAGGTTTTCCAACTCAACAAAGCAAAAGATCAAAAAACAGAACAAAAGTTAAAAGAAAGATCAGAAAATTAAAAACCAAAAAAAAGAATAAAAACCAGTTTCCATGATCTGCAGATAGGATTCCGATAATCTAATTACCCCATCATCAGTTGAATATTTCTTGTACACGAGACCTGATTTTTTTTTTTCTTTTTGGCATTTTTCCTGCACTATCCTTCCTACATGACTTTTAATTCCTTGCTGGGAAGGTTTATGAGCTTTTAAGTGTGTTGTACTTGCCAAAACTATCGAATATAAGCAGAAAAATCAGAACCACTAGGAAGAGACCAACACGCATGCCATATCCCACGTGGGACGCATTCATGCACATGGTAGTGAGACATTCTTGTCCAAATCCACGCCATTTCTAACCTGTTTTATAATTCTCTCAGTACTCATTCCAAAAGGTGCAGCTAGCACCTCCATCTTAAGCCGCGAGCTCGCCCACAGTAAAGGTTACTTACCTCCACATTAATTTCCAAGTACTTTTGGGCAGGATCAAACTTGCTAAAAAAATGTCCAAAACATTGTTAAGAACAACCTAGTGGAGGAAAATCAAGGTCTTTTATTGCCAAAAAAAAAAAAAAAAAAATCCTTACAAAAGTAAAGTAATCTAGAATTTCATTGTGGATTGCTTGATTGATGTGCAACAGTGCAGGAAGGAGTACTGAATGATGATCATCGATGTGAGACGATTGCTTTACCAAGTTAAATACTCTAGATATTAAATTGCTCTGATCTCTACCTGCCCTACACACCCAATAGTGGTACTTTAACTTAGTGATCAATTGCATTTTGGTTAAGTAGTTTTTACACATGATCATTATCATGTCCATACAAAAAATTAACAATATTAAACCACTAACTCGTACGTTGTTCAAATGGGTCAAATATTTATAAGAAAGAAGTCAACAACAACCATAATCACCATTAAAGAAAATAATCGATATTGAGATCTAGTTGTTGACAATTGGAAACTGATTGAAATTATTTTCAAAAGCATGTACCCATAGATAATCACCCAACAAACGTGGGAATGATTAGAGTTAGATTTGGTTTGATATGGGGGGTGAAGTTACTACACCAACGGTACTGTTGGAAAAAGGAATTATTGCAGGAAGGAAGGATATATAAATATATATATATTTATATTTATATATATATATATATATATCTTAATTAGAGGATGGAAAAGATAGCCCATAAAACCATATACAAATCTAAAAGAGAGTCCCTTATAACATCATTTTGGTTGAATTCAAAGATCTCACCATATATAAGGTCACTAGCTAGCTACCACCTCCCACAAAACAATGGGAATAAAGTCAAAGGCATCATGTGGTTGATTCTGGTTTTTCTATTCTTATGGATCGATGATTCTGGCCCGATCTACTGGCACTACTCGATCGGTTGCGTGCTGTCAATTATTTCCACAAAAAGTTGGCATTTTAAGTTTTCTAGCTTACCAACACACGATCGATGATCATTCGTGTACGTACATGATGAATAAAACCAAAACTATATAATATATATCCAACTTAAGGCACGAAAGGTTGACATGAAATAAATTTTGCAAGAGTTTCGTCTGAAACACAAAAAAGAGACCATGATCTTGAACTAATAATTGGAAGTAAATGAGCTGTGTATTTGTCCTTCTTAAGTTATTATTAGGTACGCACGCTTTGTTAACAGTATATAAATGTTTTTGAAACGGACTGCCACTTTAGGATCCAACCACGAAACTTGATTGTCACATGTCCTATAGAAAGAAAGACCCGTGCAAGTTTGTGAAGAAAATGACTAGCAAAACCAATTAAAATGGTACTAAAGGTTGTCATGTCATAGCTATATATAATAAGTGATGTATACATAGAAAAGTTGTATTGGATCGAAGACCCACCCCTTACACTACAAAATTTAAAATCTAAATTTAAAATTAAGGACTTCTCTTACAAGTCGTCATCTGTCATATCATCAGTATATATATAGGGTAAGTCATCCACAGTACCGACTTGCAAGTAGAAGTATTCATGACCTACAAATATTAAGTTTCAAACATTTGAAGTGTATGTCTTTATCTACCTACCTGCATAAACATCATCATGTGTCATGAATTACAGTGATGTCCTCTAATATTGCTCTTTTTTTCCATTGTCTCAAAATATGGTAGTCATGATACTAATTTATAATGGGGAAAAAGAGTATTAATTAATGGTACTGGTAGTGTGAGAAAATCATTGCGAAGATCCGCAAAGTGATACTAATATATACATAAAATATCCTAACCGTGTGGTTTAGGAATGACGTGTGTGTGTGTGTATATATTGTCAAAGAACACAATCGCATGTGGGGGTGTGACATTTAAGGATATTTACTTATGGGGAATCTCATGATGTTAAACCCATGTTTTGTGTTCAGAAGCACAATTATACCACCTTCGACCCGATTTACATCTCTCTCTCTCTCTCTCTCTCTCTCTCTCCGTGCATGCTTAACTACCGAAAGTTTGTTGAGTGGACATAATGCATGTACAATTTGATCAGCATGGCGGCAATCCCCTATAGAATTTTATTGGACCCGAGCTTTAATTTTCTCCAAACGTATCGTTTTTCAAACTCTTAACTATTATAGTGTGCATGTCGGTTGGTCATGGCCGAAAAGAAAGAAAACTATAGATCATTAGGGCTTGTCAAAATATAGATTAGCTAGCGTTTGTCGGTTAGATGAGCCATGCATGCACCTACGCTTTTCTAAAGCTAGCTAACGAGAGGATTATCTCGTTGAGTAAAGATAAATATGGGGCAAGTATTTTACAACCCAAGAAAATATGGAAAAACTGGTTTTTTTTTTTATTTCTTTTTTATTTTTTATTTTTTCCTTGTAGATGCAAGAGTTTGACTAGAACTAAGTGACTATCTAAGATGATAAGTTTAGAAATGACTAGGTGACTAAGATGATAGATTTCATCTTATGTTAATGGGATTTATATCTTGGATAAATATAAAATAATTTGAGTTTAGCTAAAGTTGTTTTGAATCTTGATCTTATTTAGAGGTTGTTAGGAAATAAGTTAGATAAGTCAAAAGTATAGAAGTCGAGTTCCAAGAGATAAGATAAGAGTTTAAATGTGAAACTGCCAATACTGAGAAAATAAGTATTAGGTGCAGCAAGCCGTTAGCAGAATTCGTCAGTAGAGTTTCACTGTGACTTGGAAACTGTTTCAAGAAATCTGTTTAAATTGTCCTACCAGTTAGGATCTGTAGGAATTTAATTCTGGAGAATTTTTAGAGCACTTTTTAGTGCATATTTTGGTGAGAAAATTCCTTAAAAAAATTTTATATTGTTTCTCTCAAAGAGTGTGATCGTTAATCCAAGATTGAGATAGCGTGATTATGATTTAGCCACTGGAGTTTTAGGAGAAAAATAAATTTTTAAAGTTTATCAGAGGTTCTAATTGTCGGTAGAGGCAAACGGGTCGTTTGTTGTGTTAAGTAAGAGACTTAATTGATCGACAAAAGTTTTATAATCGAGACTTACTTGTACTTGATTTTCAAATAAAAAAATTGATTTTTTTGGGTTTGGCTATCCCTTAGGGTTTTACCTTTAAAGAGTTCTTTAAAATGTTTCCCTTCTTTACCAATCTTGATGTTATGCAATTTATTTATTTTATGTTAATGTTTTCTTATTGTATAATTGTATGATTGAAGACTAACCAATTTGTTGAGTGAATTGGTAGAACTTTGTGTTACAATATATACAGGGACATTTTGGTAATTTCATTTTCCTCTCAATAAATTGATAGAGATTGCTTTTCCTTCACTACTTACAGCCATTCAAAGCATAGTTTGGAGTACTTTTCCGAATTCTAGGTCTATTTCATGCAAAGATAAAACGATCAATATTTAATAAAACATCATCTAAACAAGGCTTGTGAAGGTCCTAATCCTTACACAACTATTAGGCTTCACGTATGATAATAGGAGATATGTAGCCCTAAAAGGAAGATTAAGCCTTAGAGATTTAGTTGGCTGGCCGGCCCATATCAATTCTGAATTGGTACCTAACATGAGCTAAGGAGGCCCTTTGCCCTGAAAAGGGCCACAAAGAGCTCAGGGGCTCTGGCATATTGAACGTGCCCATTTCTTGCCACCTTCTCTACAGTATTCGTGCAAATGATGAGCTAATTTTAAGTTTGTGATGAATGTTATATATTGCATTATTTATATCTTACTTTCGTTTTGCTTTATAGTGTGACATGACTTTCTACCACCCTTGTATCATATCTTATTTTTTTTTAAAAAAAAAAATTCATATGTTGATGGAGAATGAAACCTAGTCGTAGCAGGATAAAAATGAGATAATTATGCAGTATATATCACTTTCCATGACTTGACTCATGAAAGCACCAATCAATTTTTTTTTTTAAGAGCCAGTAGCCACTCCACAGCAACCCCATCCCAAGTTTATTAAACAACCCTTACTTATGGCGGAGTAATACCGTAGTTACAAATCAAGCATATGAGAGTTTACAAAAGAGGAAAATAAAAAAACCTCTCAAACACAAAACAACCAAAATCAAACAAAAACCAAAACCAGAAAGCAAAAGCAAACTAAACAGGCCTAATAGAGGAAAAACTAAACAGGCCTAGAGAAGAACCATCTAAATAAGCCTAAAAAGGAAGGAGAGAGAGAGAGAGAGAGAACGGAACTTAGGTACTTATAGAAGGCAGCCTTGCCTTGTCTATCCAAATAACACCCTGTAAGAACCTCGGCAAGTGTTGGAGATCTCCATAAACTACATTACTTCCTAACTCGCATTGTTTAGCCAAAACATCAGCAGCTTGATTCCCTTCACGGAATTGATGGGTGACACGGGTATCCATTCCTTGCAATTCATGACTAAGCTCATTCCAATAGTCCCATAAATACCAAAGACCGCATTTACCTATCCAAAACCAGTCCACAATCAACTTGGAATCACTTTCAATAATTACCTTGGAAAAAAATAGGCTTTTACAAAGCCGAGTCCCTTCCAACATAGCTCTTAATTCAGCTTTATTATTAGTACTATGACCAAAATGAGTTGAGAAGACTACTTTAAAATTTTCATCCATGTCCCGCAAGATACCCCCACCTCCCGAAGACTCTGGATTATTACGGCAACTCCCATGACAATTAAGCTTGATCCATCCCGACAGAGGCTTTGACCATTTAACAAGCAGACATTTTCGGGTAACAAGTCTCAGCATCTCCAAATTTAAATCATTTAACAAATCAAGATCCTGCTTGTTGAGTTGCCTATGCACTTTCAATTCAGCCGCCATCTTTTTTAGCCACATTTTAACTGAAGTCCACACTTGCATCGCACTAATTTTCAGCCCTTCCATACGTACTTTACATCTTCTAGTCCATAAACACCAGGTGATAATAGAAGGTAGCATACCAATATGATTACCCACAAAAGAGGAAGTTTTAACACAAATCATCCAAGCCGATATTCTTGTGTTCCAGGTATTGAACATTAAACACGGCACCTTTAAAAGCCTACTAGCAAATTCCCAAACTCGAGAGGTTATCTGACTTAAAACATGATCAATGCTCTCCCTAGCTTGTGGCATACAACAGTCGCACGCCGACGCAAGAGAGATACCGTTATTTGAACCCTCTCATATGTTGCTTGACTTTGAAACCAAGCTCTCCAGCTGCAGATGGAGACTTTTTTTGGCAAACATCTGTTCCAAAGCCACTCATGCCATGACATTTGGTTCCCTTTTTCCTGAGTTGCATCCCAAGCAGTAGCAATGTAACACCCCGTTCTCGAAAATACATTTTAGAATTTTCGAGGAGCCAGTGTGCTACTACTAAACTTGAACTTAAAACTTTTTCTTTTTAACAATGCACCAGATGCGAAAGATTTCCATAAAATAACAAATTTCAATAAATATTGAAAATCCAAAATAAGGTATGCAGAAGCACTTATGAAAAATACGGAAGTCTCATGTGCTTATCAAAATAATTTATTTAAAACTTAAAACCATAAAAAATAATCATAGCATAATCTGTTTAGGACTCTGCCTCGCCTCCCTGGGTCAAGTCCTGTCCTACAGTCTCGTCTTCATAAATGTCATCACCAGGGGTGGTTTAAAAACATAAAAAAAACAAACTAAAATGAGTCGAATACTCAATAAGCAACACATCATACAGTAAACATAATAAACATAAGGTTTCTTAAAAAACATGCATATCCATAAATACATTCATAAAATAATATGAGCATGAACATTAACTTATCTTTCACTTATCATAGGCCGTTACCCACTGTTGAGCCCCGTGAGTTAGGGTTAGCGAATCTAAATAGATTCCGATTTCGCCCGTGGCCGCAGGTTGTGGAATCCATACATAAGGAAGACAATACTGGGTGCACTACCAGCATGCACGACCTGGCAATGCAATATGCCCATAACATAGGTACCGTTTTCATATCATAACATAGGCCGTTACATATTTTATCAAATCATACTTGCATACTTGTCATTTCATAGATTTCAAACGAAATCACATACGTACTTGTCATATCATATCATAGATTTCAAATGAAATCACATTATTTCATAAATGTCGTGATACATGTTTCATCGCATAAAATCATGATTTTTCATAAAATACTTTAATGCATAAATCTTTACATAAAACCATGCATTTCATAAATAATTTTATGAAATGACTCTCACATAAAATCATGCATTTCGTAAATAATTTCATGAATAATCTTCCACAGATAATCTTTCACATACAATCATGACTTTTTCATAATTTTATCATGTTTTGGGTACGTAGAAAGGGGTTTCCAATAAAGGGCATACATGCATAATATCTTTTATAAAAGACAAACAGCTCACTATACATACGCGTAAGGATATGATCATGCTACTTACCTTGCAACGCTAAACCACTATTATCGGCACGAAATCGGTCGCCTATAAAAATAAACACGTAATTTACATAAATTTCTAATTAAACAAGAGATTTTATTAAAAATCTAAACTATAAAAGAATATCCTATATTTCCTAAACCTAAAATCTTCCTAACACTGAATTATTCTAAACTGTTAATCTTTATAACAAAAAGATTTAAATCCCGTAAATAAGAGCCCACGTAAAAATAAAATTAAAGCTCAAAATAAAATATAAGTTCAATACGTTGCTATTTGGTTTAAAACTAAGGGGCAAATATGTAATTTAAAAATAAAAGAATCTACCCTTCAGTAATTGAAGCCGACAGAAACGTAACTCCTTCTAACTTGAAGACACAGGTATTTTTCTTGAAAGGAACTCTAAGCTGTGCGATATCCTTACCAAGAGAGGAAACACGCGACAAAGCGGTGGCTGAGGAAAGGGTGGTGAGTGAGGCGGCAAAGCTGTGAGAGAGAGAGAGAGAGAGAGAGAGAGACGAAAAGTGAGAGAGAGTTATGAGAGAGGGAGAGTTTACGGGATGAAAGAGAAGGAGTTCTGTCAAACCGAAAACAACCGAGAGAAAGAGGGGGACGACGACGGTCGTGGCTTACCGGGACGGAGTGGGTGCCACTGGGTTGTGTTGGTCGACGTGTTCTGTGGCTGAGGGTGGCTGGGCTGCGGCTCACAGTCGGAGAGCTCAATGCTCTGTTTTTGGGTGTGGAAAATAGAGGTGTCGTAAGTGGTTGATGTGCGTGTGCAGTGGCTATCACACAGTGGCTGAGCAACTGGAAGGGGTTGCGGCGGGGTGGCGCAAGTGAAGGTTTGGCTGAGTGACGATGGTGGAGGGCAGCGACGAGGGCTTGTTGTCTGGGTTCGCGTGGGGATATCGTGAGTTTGCTGTGTGCGAAGAAAATCGACGCAGACCAACTCGGCAAGTGAGGTTATTTCTATGGTTTACGGTGGTCGACACGGAGAAGGTCTTGGGTGCAACTGGCCAGTGTGTGGACGAACTGTGGGGAGGAGGTTTTGTGAAAGGTGCTCTGTGTGCGTGAGTGTATCTAGACGTTGGCGGCAGTGGCTATGTCTTTCATGCAGAGGAGGAGGGCCTAACCTATTTATAAACCTAGTCAATTGAGAGTCAAGAGGAAAACCCTAGGGAAAAATAAACGAAGAGACGTGCATGTGCATGTGAGTGTCTTGTTTGAAATTCAAAGAAGAAAATCCGGTAGGGAGGAGTTGTATTATGAAGAGGATTCATGGGTTTCGAGGGAAAATAATACTAATAATGGAGATTTAACTCTAGGTTTATAAAAAAAAAAATCATATGATAATTTGCTTTAACTCATAAAAAATTTTATCTGTAATTTTATTTCTAAATTCAAGATCGGGCCGTTACAATCTCCCCTCCTTATAAAAATTCCGTCCTCGGAATTTGCTAGACCTCAACAACCAACGTACTAATTCTCCAAAATTGTAAACGTCGATACTGGGTTCGATTGTAAGCCTAAATTAATTTGACTAGACGATTATCTGAACTCCACAGAAAAGTAATTAAAACTTTCCACATAGAATAATAAAACTCTTCACATGCAATAATAATCTCAAATAAATCATAACTTGAGGCTCTCCAAAATTCAGATCCTAACTCCTATAATTCATGCTGAGATAGAATTTCGTTACCTATAGCACCTATAATATTTCCAATAGTCATCATGAATACCACAACCTACATACCTAATATTCCAATAATAATCTATATTTCTAATTGAGGAAATTAGTTACCTGTGTTCTCATTGGCGGGCGCATCGATGTCACGCAACTGTACCAAGGAGAAAACTCGAGCTGGTGCCATATTCTTTTGTCCGTCTCTTATAGCTTGAGTAGTAACTATGTTCTTCCCAGGACAGTCTCGAAGATGATGTCCTTCCTTTCCACACTTGAAACATGCTCCGGTTCCCATCAAACATTTCCCTGCATGTCTTTTACTACACTTTCCACACAGGGGAAGCCATCCTGTCTCTCCTTGTTGTGGTCGTTGTGCATTATCCTGAAAAGGCCTCTTATCCCTATGTGATGCTGGTTGGAGTTGTTGCTACTGCTGTTGCTTCCTTTGATTATTGTAATCGATACCTTCTTGAATGTCTTCTTCAGCAATGGTAGCACGGGTGACCAGTTCCGTGAAACTCCGAATCCTGAGAGTTACTCTGCTTGTTGATTTCACTATCCCCCTCACAACATTAGGTATGATACTTCAGTGTAATAGGTTTGATTGCACAGTTACATGTGCGTTGTTTATAAATTATGATTGCTAGAAATTTCTAATGAATTATATTTACATGATGGAACTTATTGGTTGTGCATTTTCTGGTTGAGTTGTGGTGTTGGGAGTCTCTTGGTTGTGTGAGGTGGATAAATGTATGCATAAGGAGATTGTTCGGATTGATGTGGCGGTGTAGGTGGAGTTACATGGCTATTTTGAGTTATATGTTGGCTGTATTTGGGTTTGTATGTTGATTGTTTAGGTTGATGTGGTCTTTGCATGGGATGATGCGTGTGGGCTGGTTGTGTTGGATTTGTCACAATGGTGGGCCATTGGTGATGTACATGTAAAAATTTTGGTTGTTTGGTGTTACTATTTGAGTTGATGTTGGATGTCGGAGTTGTTTTATGGTTGGTTGTGTCATGAAGTGTGTTGGGCTGGTTGTGTTGGACATGTTGTAAGTTGTATGGATGCTCTAGGTTGACAAGCAGGGTGGTTGGGTCGTGATGTCGTTGTTTGAACAATCTTGATGTGATTTGAGATGGTTCTCTATTTTTTCTTTTGACACTAAGAGTTGGCACCTTTAATTTTTTTCGTATATTAACTAGCATTTATAGGCTTAATATCACTTACATTTATAGAAGCGTCTCAACAAAAGACTTTGAACGTTTTTGTCGTTAGTACTAGTTCCCCTTTTTCAGTATATTTACTTTCTTAAATTTGACTAATGCTCTTAGCATTTTTGCTATAGTTGATCCATATTGTCTAGTAGTCTACTACTTGTCATTTTAGGTTACGTCTTACCTTTTATTTTCCTAACAAATTGACATTAATTTCTAATTTGCTTTATTATGCCTACAGACAAACACCATGCGACGTGTACGACGCCGGCCAACTCCTACTCCCGACCAATCACTATTTCATAATGCCCAGGCTCAGCAACTATACACTGAAAATTTTTCCAAGCACAATCCCATTATTGATCGTGAGGTCAATCTACGTGAGCTTGAAGAGACTATACTGCTACATATCTTTCGGTCTCGCCAGTGAGTATCATTAACCACTGGTCTCCCCCCTCTGTCTGGGGAGTTGGTCCGGGAGTTTTACTCTACATTCATGCCATGGCACCTGATGGTTCCTTTGACGTCACTCTCTGGAATATCCAAATCCGAGTCAGTTCGAGCATGTTAGCTGATTTGCTTAATGCCCCTCGTGTTACCGAGGCCCCATATCCGTATGCTAGCACCTCTGGTCCTAGCAACCCTGCTATTTACGCCAAGTTGTGTGGAGATGAATGGGGTTAGGATGGTCGGACACCCATTCCTACCAAAAACTTCTCACCTAACTATCTCCTTCTTAGTAGGGTCGTCCTCACTAACCTTTACCCAAACAACCATCATAGTGATGTCGGCCTTCACAGAGCCACCTTGCTTTATGCACTGATCAATGACGTTCCCATCGATCTAGGAATTCATCTTTGCAAGGTCATTTTAGAGACTCATCACTCCAAAAAAACTCGGTCGGGATTGCCTTTTGCGAGTCTTGTCACTCGCATTGCTTTGTTTCACTCTGTTCCTATTCCAGAGACAGAGCTTAGAACCCCTCTGAAGACTCCAATTGGTCGTCAGACCATCCAGCTCAGTCGTGCACACATTCGCCGATGGCCTTTTGATGATGAGGATCTTGCACCCAGTTCACACCCATCCCGTGTAACGCCATCAGGTTCTCAGCCATCTAGCTCAAGACCATCCACCCTTGCACCAGAGCCGAATCAGCCGGATACAAATGGTGCTTGATTGTTTGAGCCGCATCCAGACTCGTCTTGACCACATCGATAGTCGCATTGATAGTCGTCTTGATCACATCGTTGCTAGTCTTGAGCACATCGATAGTCGGCTCGATAATTTGGAAGGCCATCTACATCGCATTGAGGATCATCTAGATACTCGCATTGATAGCGTGGATGGTCGTGTAGATGGCTTACATACTCATCTTGATCTCATGGATACTCGTTGTGAGAGTCTGATATATCATTTCGATTTCATGGCTGGTCGATTTGTTGACCTCCAACACACGGTCCTACAACGCTTGAACCAAATGGAGGAAGCTTTACTAACAGACAATTCTGAGGATGATGATGGGAATGTGATTACTGCTGAAAACGCTGTGCAACCTCCTCCAGATGCAAATCATTGATGTTTTTATTTATTTATATATCATAGGATACAGGTGGGATATGTTGTACAGGTCATGAAAGTTGTATTTTTCTTTTTACTATCTTCCATGTAAGTACCCCTTGAAGATCTTCAAGTTATTCAGAAAGTTAAAATCATTATCACTGTTGATGGTTATATCTCATGTCCTTTTTGCAACAGCTTTTTTATCATGTGAGAGTGAGCTCCTTTTGCCCTTGACCCTTCTGAAAAATCTAATAATAATGGTAATTGCCAAGTTAACTATGATAGTATCAAGAAAAAACTCATAATATAAAGGAAAAAAAACAACACATGAGGGGAGGGAGATAGTTATCTTAACTATTAAAAAGACATTTTTCTTACTAGGATAATTATGCACATGAACATGGACAACACAAAATTAGAGAGTTTCGAGTGAATCTCTCGATATAACAAAGTCAGAGACTCACGCTCGATATTCGCTCGATCATAGTTCGAGCTTCAACTTGATAAAGCTTGAGCTAGGATCTAGCGAAGGTCGAGCGAAGGTCGAGCGTGAGTCTCTGGTACTTCTCAAGTCGAATTGAACTTGGTTTATCCAAGTCAGAGACTCACGCTCGATATTCGCTTGATCATAGCTCGAGCTTGAACTTGATAACACTCGAGCAATGATCGAGCGAAGGTCGAGCGTGAGTCTCTGGTACTTCTCAAGTCGAATTGAACCAGGATAAACCAAGTCAGAGACTCATGCTCGATATTCGCTCGATCATAGCTCGAGCTTGAACTTGATAACCCTCGAGCTATGATCGAGCGAAGGTCGAGCGTGAGTCTCTGGTACTTCTCAAGTCGAATTGAACCAAGATAAACCAAGTCAGAGACTCACGCTCGACCTTTGGTCGATCATAGCTCGAGCTTCAACTTGATAAAGCTCGAGCTAGGATCGAGCGAAGGTCGAGTGTGAGTCTCTCGTACTTCTCAAGTTGAATTGAAGCTCGAGCTATGATCGACCGAAGGTCGAGCGTGAGTCTCTGACTTGGTTTACCCTGGTTCAATTTGATGTCTTTTGCTTTTCTTTACTTTCACAGGGATTGGCAATTCAATTTCATGTCTTCTGCTTTTCTTTCAAGCCGATTGTGATAAACTCATATGTTATAACGTATGTAGCATTCTCAGCCGGATAAATTGTTTATTTCCAAATACACCATACATACAGATAGGGACCATCGTTTAAGATAAGTTGCAATTTGTCAACTGCCAAATAATCCTCTCCAATTGCCAGACTACTATTTTCCTGGGCATAACTCAATTCAAGCTTCATATCCCGTTAGCAAATGCAGTATTCCAGATGGAAGGTACTACTATTTTCTTCACCAACTGATATTCATTTTTAGCACATAACAGAGAAGAAATATAACTCATAATATTTAAAAATATTCATAGCCATTTGTCTTCAACGTTGATACATATTTTGATCCTCAAAAGTTCTTCTAACTCCCAACTTTATGAGACTTTTGGAATACATGCATTCAAAACTGCCTCCCAACTTTATGAGACTTTGGAAAGTATTCAAAACTGCTTCTAACTCCCAGAATAATATCATCAGTTTCCATAATTCCTGTCAAGCAAAAGCCAAATTAGACTGTCCTTCTACGTGATGATAAAGACTACTATTATTCTATACACAACCGGTTGTATATCCAAAATGGAAGAAATAGACCCATTATCAAGGTTCAACCTGGATGGTGCCAAACATGGATGGTTGCAAACATTTCATCAAGTGAATTCTACCCTGTGAATTTTCAAGGACTCAACTTGGATACATAAATGAAAACATTTTATAAGAAGAATAATATTATATGAAAACATACACACTTGGATACGTAAAGGAAAAAGAATAAGAAGAATAATATTATGACAATATACCCACGATAATCATATTATTGTCGTGGTTGTGATCCATCAAACCCAAATTGCATCTGTAAAAAATATTAACTCGTATTAATATCCCGTCGACTAATGTCATTAAAATACCATTACAGTTTGGATCCACTTACGCTTTCTTGACTTTGAAATACAGTTTCTTGGGGTTGGGTTCCACTAACATCAACAACTGGTATGGTGCCAAACATAGCGCTTTCTGGGATAGCCTGATCATAAATACTTGTAAAATACGGTGCAATAAATCATAACTCAAATATAATTTCATACTTATTATATTACCTGCACGTGGCCAACATTGGAGACGTCCATACCAGAAGGGCCAAATAGCCTCCTACAAGTGTCAACGACTGGTGTATCTTCCCCATCTCGCTAATAAAATAGTAACAAATTTTTCAGATAGCATATATATGACAATGTACATAAACAAAGTAATATTACAAATTTTTACCAATTTGCGTTTTCCCTTTCCTTGTTGTTTCTTCGTCTTCTCCTTAACCTTCCGCAGCTCTTTCTCCATCCTGGATGCTCTCCTCAGATATGGGGGTCTATCTTTTCCTCGCACAACACGTAGACTGAGTACTTTTGTTGAACTACCTATTGTAGTTGTGTCCTTAGCATTTGTGCCATCAACATTTAAACACTTCTCAGTCATCAATGGAGGTCCTTGGTTCGCTTCATACAGCTCAATCATTGCATTTAACTTAGTCGTTGCATCCTCAGTATGCTTTTTCAAACTCGCCGCACAAGTAATCATCTTATAATAGATATTCAACAGACTTGAATATCTATTAGCATCTTCCCGTTGATCCCCTGCGTCATAGCTGCTGTGGATTAACGTGTATATTCTTTTGATGTCCTTCCTCCATCGATCCAAAATGTACCTATCTTGTATTGTCTTAATCTCGTTACATTTGAAGACGGCAAAGATGTTCCGGCACACTATCCCCCTCATTTCAAATAAACCACAAGTACACTTGGCGACTGCATCGTCCTCACTAAAATCCACTGAATGGGTAACTAGCTTAGTGAAATCTTTGGCACGAACTTCATCCTCTACCCGATAGGTTTTCATTGTAGCTTCCGCTTTAAGTAAAACTGGGTCCAAGTCAATAATGCCAGTAAGTTGTTGTTGGACTTTCCTAAATTTAGCATTTATGTACAAATCTTGATATATCTTTTCAATCGGAGATCTAGAGATGCAGGGAATTGTGACATTAAATGACTGGAAGTCCGCAGCATTTTCGTTCTCAATCTTTTTTTTCAAGCCATTATCATACTGATCGACAAACTCTTTCAAGTTTGTCTTAGCATGAACATAACCATCAAATAAGGCATTCATGCTTTTGCTACGCTGCGTTGTACTCATGCCAGCCAAAAAACATTCTTCAAGAATGCTGGTACCCAATGCTCACGCTCAGTGTATAAACTCTGCAACGATACATTGTCATGCAAGTTGTACGTGCTAATAAACTAATCCCAACATTTCTCAAACTCATCCGGCGTTTGGGTATCATATACACATTTCATCAATGCAATTTTCATTTCAGTTTTGTAAGAACTGTAACAACCAAGCTTTTCAGGGACTTTCTTCAAGATATGCCACAGGCAAAATCTATGTCGGCTTTTTGGAAAAACTATTGCAATTGCATTTTTCATGGCTCTGTCTTAGTCAATGATAATAGCCTTCGGCGCTATACTATCCATACACTGCAACCATATTTAGAATAACCAAAAAAATGTCTCAATGTCCTCAGAGGAAATCAAGCCAGCTCCCAACAAAATTGACTGCCCATGGTGATTTACACCAACAAATAGCGCAAATGGCTTCCCATATCGGTTGGTCAAGTATGTGGTGTCGAAAGTTACGACATCTCCAAAATATTGGTAGGCTCCTCTACTACGGGGGTCTGCCCAGAATATATTTTTTAACCTCCCTTCATCATCCAAGTCCATTAGTGCAAAGAACCCCGAATTTTTAAACTGCATCCGTAAAAAGTAGTCTCGAAGTGCTCCAGCACCACCTGCGCCCAATCGTAGATGTCGTACCTTATCGATGTAGTTACGGCAATCCTTTTCCAAAAACGGGAGGTTCTCAAAACCTCCCGCGCCAACAACGAGAGAGCCGAAACTCTTATTCATCCGGATGCAAGCCAAATCATTAGTATCTAGGACCCTTTTAACAGATTCACTCACTTCTCTATTACATCGAAAGAAACGAGATTTCTTTGGACTGAGGCCGTGGTTGTGGATATTGTGAACTGTAGTCAGCTGAAACTTTCCATCAGCAACTTTTAAGGCATTAATTTTTGCCTTACATTCCGTCTTTCCTGTCGGTCGTGGGTTGGCGACATTTATAGTCCTATTCCGGGTCTTCCCTCCAAGGGCACAGGCAAGTGTGACATATCTAACAGTCTGATCCTCTCCCCTCTCACTCATTTTTGTCATCACCCCAAACTCACATTTCTTACCATATTCCTTATAATAACTCATTAAATCTTCTAATGAGTTAAACTTCAACCTCGAGATTGGCTCATCATCACCATCCATTTGCACTTTCTCTGATGTTTCGGCACTACCAGAATCAATTTCTTATGCATCTGGTCTATCAGAATGAATTTCTTCAACTCCAGAAGATGTAGCTTGCAATTCAGTTTGCCCAACTGAGGGTCTATTATCCTGGGTACCCAGAAATCTGCTTGTAACGGAGGTATTATTGACAGACAACTGGCCTTCCATGCCATGTTGAAACGTGTAACTAACATTCTGACAAAAAAGAAAAAAAAAGTACAATTAAAGTCTTAAAAAAAAACAACAAAGAATTCAACTTTTCAAAACAACCAACTTATTAAAATTAAACGGAAAACATGACACCACCTGTACACTGCTTGGATATTGGTTGACAGGGGGAAATGGGAGAAAACCTGGTGACCACGCAGGCACTGGTCCATAGTAACCGTGCATTGGAATGTTTGGAGAAGTTGATGCTATGTCCTGAAATGTTATTGGATAAATTATTAATGTGTTGAGAAAATAAATATCAACTTATCTCGAATCACATGTTATTGATATATTAAATAAAATAACATACCGCGGATGGGGGTCCATAATAACCGTGCATTGAGATGTTTGGAGAAGTTGATGCTATGTCCTAAAATATGTTTGGAAAAATTATTGATGTGTTGAGAAAATAAATATCAACTTATCTCAAATCTAATGTTATTGATATATTGGAAATAAAATAACATACCGCGGATGTAGGATTTGAGTTAGATGGTCTTAAAGAAAAATGATGTTCTTTTCCTTTTTCCATGCTGAGAGGGAGACAAATGCATGTTCTCAATACCAATATTGTATAACACCAACAACATTAAAATCTATGAACTCGTACAATAGATCTCATTTAAAAAAAAATTTAAATATTTCAAATAAATGTAACTATGGTTGCCCCACGTGTTCATCACACTCAAAAAATTTAAATATTTCAAACAAATGTAACTATCCTGGCTTATATGTTCATTGGATTCCATGCTTGCAGTTTTTTGAGTTAAATGTTTATTACCAGAAATAGAATGACTATACATGCAAATCACACTCAAAATTAATGAACATAAGGAATTAATTAGGAATTTTGATGCTTCTAGTTTTTCTAGTGTTATTGGTTTAGGTAGAAATGGAATTAAGTTATGATATCAGAGCCCACACAATTATGATAGCAGAGTACTTATGGTGTTTGTTTTATGTCCGTTGTAATGAAACTTATGTCTTGTTTCATAATCACATATAAATTTCTTGCCTTTTAGTATAGTGGCTGTGAGTATATTCTAAACAAAGAATCTTGGACTTAAATTCATTTCATATAACTCAATGATGGCGTGCATCTAATACAAAGTGAAGCAAGTATTTGTGGCATTTAATTTTAAGTTATTAAAATTATAGTTGCCCCATATCAATTCGACTCAGTATTTGTGCCATTAAACATATACTAAACTAAGCATAGTTGCCCCATATCAATTCCACTCCATAACAAGTTGGTTCTTATGCACCAGAGTTGCACATGAAGATCGACAAGCATGGGCTTGGTCAACAGACTATGGGTGGGCACATGGAGATCCATCTTAGCTCAACAATTAGAATCAAAGAGGCTTCTTCTATTTTCTAGAGGTTTTGCTTGCTTAAACTCCTATTTTATTAAATGATTAATTTATGAAACAGAGAAGTAGGCTTTAAAAAGTAAAATCTGAAAACTAAAGCTTAACTTGTTTACTTGATAAATATCTAATAAATTAGAAGTAAATACGAAGTTAATGCATGGAGAAATATTATAGCAACAGAAGACCATGATAAACATATATTTGAAAGGAGGACCAAGTTTGTATCTTTCATGAAAATAAGTACTGCATAATATCCAGAAGAGACCAGATCATTTCTGTTGCCATAATGTTTCTGCAAAACTTATGCCGAGAACAAGTACATGGCACTTCACCTGCTTCTTTTCCGACCAAAAACATTCATAGATGTAACCCACAAACAACACAGTGATTCAGAAGATTTTCAGATGTTCCAAACTAAAGATATTTGGACTGGTAAGAGACCGTAAGAGTGGCCTTCTCAATGATGTGTAGGTCACAAAATCCATACCTAACGAAGACTTCAAAATATATAGCACAACTATATTCGAAGTGGGAAACAACCAAATAAGCAAGCAAAACGCATTTTCCAGCAGCACGAACACGAGAGAAAACAATCATATATTTGAAAGGAGGACCAAGTTTGTATCTTTCATGAAAATAAGTTCTGCATAGTTTTTAACTCAAGAAAACACAGTAGAAAAGAAAAGAGACAACATATTCTTGTCAGTCAGAGCTGAATACAAGCTATAAAAATAGAGTTGCACTACACCTATTTGATAAAAAACCACAGCGAAGAACTGAAGAATTTGGACCGAGTGGAATTCATTTCATAGCTTGTATTTCCTTCGTACAATATGATCAACACAGTGCAATATTTATAGACTTCATTTAGTCTATACAATATATTTCATACCTTCTATTTCCTTCATACAATGTGACTGTCAAAGTGCAGAACGATTGCACTGTTTGCGACTACTCAGATTTGGATAGCCCAACCCAAGTCGACGGCGACTCAAATTTGGAATGTGTGACGAACGACGACGGAACAGTTGGTCCACAGCGACAGTTCTTGGTTCAGAGAAGGGTCGGAGGTTCAAGTGAAAATTTTTGTTCTTATTTTTGTTTTTTGCTTTCCCTCCTTTTTCTGCCCCAGATTTCAATCGCTCGAGTTTTTTTTTTTAAAATTAAATTATCAGCTGACGTGGCAGAGCCACATCAGCCGGTTGCGCGCCGATCCCGCACTGGCAGTTGTATATAGAAGTATTGGTGTTAAATTATTACTTGTCCTAAAAGTGAAAGTTAAATATTTAACCTAAATGGGGGAAAAGATGGCCTTAGGATTTAAATCAAGATATTTGTTCTAATATCACATTAAATTATTATTTGTCTCAAAAATTTAAGTTGATAATTGTAACTGGATTCAATTATTTAATTTATACTCTTACAATGAGAATGAGTTGATCGAGTATGGCTTGAATCGTCTAGAGTATGGGTGTAACTGGTCCGGTCCGATTTTGGATAAAATTTAGGACTGAATCGGTATGCACCGGTTTTGCATTTTTGAAAACCGATTACGCAACAATTACCCTTCCTAAACTGGCACCTCTGGTTTTATCGATTCCGGTCCGGTTTTAATAGTATTAGTATTAGTATTAGTATTAGGGCATTAAATTTAATTAATATACTAATATACATTTATTAATGTATATTAGTATTACTAATGTATTATGTATTTATCAAAAGGAATATGTTGAGAATTTATTAGGCCATAAAATATTATTAATATATATTTTTTATGTTTAAAGCATATGATCAAATAAATTTTTATGTTTAAAATTAATAACATAAAAATTATCTTATATATAATTATAATTTATATAAAAATTATATATATAATATTAAAAATATTAATTAAAAATATATAATATAGTAAACTAGTCCGGTCCTAAAAAACATAGAATCGAAACCAGACTGGTATCGGCCGGATTTGGAACTAAGGGAATGGGTCCCGGACTAGTTCCACCAGTTTGGGTAGGTCCGGACTGGCTTTTCGGTTAATTTTTACACCCCTAGTCTGGAGCTTGTATTTTAATTGATCTTGCATTTGAGACTCTCCCTTGACCACTTGAGCTCGAGTAAGAGTTCAAATAACAACTTGAACTAATCATTTATAAATAGTGCCTATAACCCAAAACCCAACTCGTCTTAATTCAATATGAATAAAAAATTTCATGTATTATATATATATATATATATATATATATATGAAATATCATAGACTGATCCAAAATTAGTTAGAATCAAGTCTCACTTATAGTTAAGCAGTGAGGCTAAGGAATAGAGAAGGTTATCATAAAAATATGTAAGACAAAACTTGTTCTTATGGCCATCAGAAACTGAGAGAATTCCTTTCCTAATGGATCGTAGGCTGGCAGGCCGGCGAAGGGGTGCAAATCGATTGTTCTGGTCTAGTTTGGTCTGGTTCGACGATAGATCAAATATTTTCGGATCATCATTTTATCGGTCCGAACACCCATAGAGATCGAACCAGATTGGTAGCTATCGGTCCGGTTGGTCTATTCGGTTCGGACTTTTTTTTTTTAAGTCAATTAATAAAAAAATTTATTTAAAATACTAAATTAAACTAAGTGACTTATTATGCGGATTATGTAACAAACTCAATAAAAAAATATTTTATATAGTCAATGATAATAAATTAGATGAACATTACATTATTAATTTATATAATTACTATATAATTAACTAATTTATATTATATATTAGTTAATTCATAGAATATTAAAAAATGTTAATAACATATTTAAAATTTTATATTGTTAATAGTGATAAGTTAGATGAAGATTTATATAAAATATTGTTAATTTATAGAATATTAACAAGTATTAATAACATATTGTACAATTATTATATAAATAATATATATAAAATATTTTTTTATTTTTATTTTTCATTCAGTCCAATTAGAAAAAATCCTGGACCGTAGATCGAATCGAAACTTTTCGATCTTCTAAAACGTGGATTGAAATCTCGATTGGTCTGAACCGACCATTTATCACCCATTGCTAATATGGTAAATTGTACTGGTCGTTTATGGACAATTTTAAAAAATATTGATTATTTTTTTTTCAAAACTGCAAAACTTGAGTATCCAATTTACTGCATTTTATAAATTTAGAAGTTCCTTATTGAAAAAAAAAAAAAGATTGCAAAAACTAAAAGTGCCTTTTATAATACATATGCATTCAAGTGGCACTAGGCTAAAAACTTAATAACCTGATGGCATATGGCTCAATTCTTCAAATAAAAAATTTAAGTTCAAAACCCCCCATCCCTTGTATAAAAAGAAAAAAAAAAAAAATGGCACTGAAATTATATGCAGTTGAGCCACAAAGGATGTTTGGAACTTTGGATTAATGGTAAATTCCATCTGTTAGAAAAAGCCCCCGAAGGTTACCTAGCTAGCTCATGACAGTATTAAGACAGATTTACCATATCTCATCCTCTCATATTACACGTACGATGTCATATCAATAAATCTATTTATATAATTATCAATTTTTAATGATCTTATATAATAAATAAAAGTATGATATATAATTTATATTAGACTATTATGAAATAAGGTTGGTGAGGTAATTAAAAAGAAAACTGAAAGAGTTAAAAGATGCCCTTAGAAACGAACATGTCTACCAACGCACGTTTGTATCCGTAATTAAGCTTAGCCGGAAGAAACGATGCACCTACCATGACTACGTACGTTTCTAAACCTTTTTATTAAAAAAATCTAGACGTCATGTCACTTTCATCATTATCACAATAACGGAATAAAAGATTTAATTAAAAATCACAAAAACTTTGTCCCTTTTCTTCTTTGGATAACGTCAAATTAATGATAAATTTCACGAGATAAATCCGCACTAAATTAATTAAACTCATATCAATTTATTATTATAATTTTTTTAAATTTTAATATAAAATATAATAAATAATTTAATTTTTTTAAATTCTAAAATAATAATAATAATAATAATAAATAATAAAATTTATTATTTTAATTCAATTCAATTCAACATTTAAACGTATTAAAGATGCGTTAAGTTCAACATCCCAAAATTAAAAGTAATATCCATGGGATTTGTGGGATGTAAGACGATTTGTACAATTTTATGATGCATAAGTTTACGTTTTTTTTCAAAAAGAAAGATAAATTAGAGATTTATATAAAAAAAATCTTTTTTTTTTTAAAATGGTGTGAGTAGAATTTGAACGTTTTAGAACTATATCTAATATTATTATTATGAGATATATATAAAAATAAGAATAATGCTATTCTAAGACTTCTATATCATACAACATCTACTTGGAAATTTTCATAGCACGTGACATCTATGCAATTACAATCATATCCGTAAGACAAATATAGAGAGAAATAGCTATTTCACGAGTATTAGTATTACACACATTTTGATAAAATACTTTTTTTAATTTAAAATTTTCAAAACCTTAAATCTATAAAAAAATTTTATAAAATTAAATTTATAAATTAATATGTTTTGATATGATATATTAAATATACGTTATTATAAAAATAATTTAATAATTTAATGTATTATTAAGTTATAAATTTATTTTTATAAATTATTGTTGTGATTAAAATATTTTTTAATTTTTATTAGATTATATTTAAATTTATATTTTTTTTTTATCTTAAAAGTAAGAGATAGAGATGGACAGTGAGACGGAGATGAATGCGTAAAAGGTCAAAGAATCAAAGCAGATTGGCAGTTGACATGTCATTTCCGTTATTTCCATCCAAAACCGTATCTTTTTCCGTAATCCTAATGTATCTTTTTCGAGAAAATCGAACACAACTCCGTAGAACGATGTAGACCATCGTTCATCTTTTTCCGCCTATAAAATCGAACACGAAACTCCAGAAAACACGTTCCTTCCATTCCAAGCATTGAGCAAGGCTTTCGAATGTCTTTCCTTTGAAAATAATCACAAGAATAGCCTTTGTTTTCCGTGAATGCTCGTCTATTTCTCTTTCTCCGATCTGAGGGTTTCATCTCTTCCAGTCTCCACCTCTGTTGTTTTTTTGTTCACTTCTCACATGTGAGTCTGGTGCAAGCGAATACGAATCTGTGATCTCCAGTTTTCGTTTATTAAGCGAATTACAATCAGGAATAGATTTGCAGAGGAAGAGGGTGAGACCATGAGGAAGGTGGCGGTCGGGGCGACGGTGGTGTGCGCGGCGGCTATGTGTGCGGCGGCCACTCTGGTGGTGCGCCACAGGATCAAAAGCTTGCGTAACTGGACCCGTGCCATGGCGATCCTCGAGAACTTTAAGGAGAAATGTGGGACCCCCATCGAGAAGCTGAGACAAGTGGCTGATGCCATGACTGTTGAGATGCACGCTGGTCTCGCGTCGGAGGGTGGTAGCAAGCTCAAGATGCTAATCAGCTACGTTGATAACCTACCCACTGGGTAGGAAAAGACTCTTTTATCCATTTCATTATTAATTTGATTCATTTATCCCGTTTAACCTTTTTCCACAATAATGAACACAAATTTTATTGTTATTATTATTATTATTATTTAAGATTTTTACTTTTTCTTTTGAAAGAAAATTTTATTGATTGGAAGAAAAATTGAAAAAAAAAATAATTTTGTTGATGGTTGTCCAAATGGCTGTCAAACATGATCCATTATTTATTATTGCTTTGCGTTGCTCTTGCTTGAATGTAGTTGTCTTTTTGGTCAGATTTCAAAGATTTGCTTTACTGGAATTTTTGTGGTTATTTTGACGATAAATTTCCGGGGCAATGGTTCAAAGCATTCCTATTGGTTCCCCGTAACGACTTTTTTCCTATAATTTACGAAAAAATTTAGAAAATACTCTCAAAATCTCTTTCCATCCGTATTTCTATTTTAGAAAAAAGATTTAGAAAATAAATATAACCATTATTTATTTTTTAAATTATTTTTATTAATATTTTATTTATTTTAATTAAATTAATTCTTCTTTCAATTATCTATATTTTTTCTCGTATTTATATTTATTTTAATATTAAAAATAATTTAAATAACTACGAAAATATAAAAAAAAATAATTTTAAAAATATGAAAAATAATTTAAAGTTTTATTTAAAATATTCAAAAGAAAAAATATTGAGAAGTTAAATTTGTAAATAGAAGTGAGAGAAAAATGTAATAAAGAAAGAATAAAGAAATATTATTTTAATAAAATAGGAAATATATATGGAATGAGATGTAGAAAATTTTTAGAAGATGAGTAAAATTTAAGATAAAATTTTAAAAAATGTATTTTTAACCTAAATTATAGAAAATTTTATGGGGAACTGGGGGCACCTCGGGTGGTGTTGAAAGAGCACCCGCCCCCTCCCTCAACCCATTGACTTATTGGATTTATAAAAAATTTTTGAGTTAAATATATTTTTTTTGACTTAAATTATAAATTAAAACTTATATATTAAAAAAATATATAGATTTATTAGAATTATATTTTGGATTAAATCTTTATATATAAAATCAATATAATATAATAGTCATATCTAAGTAACGTGACTTTCTGTTAAGACTTGTTAGTCTATATAGTGATCCTGTAAAATCTGACGAAGACGGGCCCGCTTGGATGGTTGAAATGAAACGTTCTCTTCATAAAAGGATCCTCCTAATATTACCTAGCTGAATATAGTTGGAAAAAAAATCACTCAGGGATGCATGGGAATCTTGTGGTGAACGTAGCGTTTCTTTTTGACTGGCCTAACATTTTTCTCTTGTTTATTGCTCAAGCTATAATATTTATTTATTTATTGCGTTTACTTTCCTGGTTCATCTCTCTCATTGATTGTAATTTGTGAGGACTCTTTGGGTGCTTTTCATGTTTGTCTAGCTCCTATTAGTTATTCCTCCTGTATTTGATGTCTTTCTTTGACTGATGATTTACTGTGATAAAGTCGGGGTTCTCAGGAGAATATTGAAGTCGACCATCCCTTCGTGCTCACAGATAAGCAAATTGCTTGTCCCGTAGATTTAATGGATAGTCTCTAAAGTTTCTCTTTATAGTTTCCATGTTCGGTGTGTTCTTTGGGAAATATACGGTCAGCAAGTGATCAGGTCTAATGTGGCAGGGACAATCTTGCCAAGTGCATCCTAACTTTCTCATTTTATGGAAGTAAAAAAAGTCAGTTTACTCAGATAGTATGCGGAGTTGAGTATGTATCTGTAATTTATGATTTAGCGAAGTGAATCGTGGCCCACATTGATTTTCATCACCATATTGATTGCATTGTGATGGTCTTGGACCACTGACTAAGCTGAATAGACAGCCATATATTGAGGCATCTCTTTCTGCTTTTAGTTCTGTCAAGTTTTGTATTGGCTAAATGAGTTACAGTTGTTTAAAGTAACAATTGACTAATGGGCTTTTGCTCTCACGCTTATAATAAATACATCTAGAAATTCCCCCTAAATCATTATTTCTGAATTGAGGAAAAGAAATAATTCTTGGGCAAAATAATCCCACTCTTTGGGATGCAACATAAGTTTTCTTATACTACTGAATTGAATTTCAGCTTAGGATGCCTATCGCTCACTTTTATTCTAATTTTACTAGGGATGAGAAAGGTCTTTTTTATGCATTGGACCTTGGAGGGACAAATTTTCGTGTTCTACGAGTACTGTTAGGTGGGAAAGGCAAACACATTATCAATCAAGAATTTGATGAAGTTGCGATTCCTCCACATTTGATGACGGGGAATTCAGAAGTTAGTATTTCTTTAAACAAATATGTAAAAGGTTGAAATGCTTTCAATAATTCATACACTAAAATATTCTGGATGATGTTACTCCAGGAATTATTTGATTATATAGCTGCAGCTCTTGCAAAATTTGTTGCTACAGAAGGTGAAGGGTTTCATCCAGCACCTGGCAGACAAAGGGAGCTAGGTTTTACCTTC
This sequence comes from Juglans regia, assembly GCF_001411555.2. Taxonomy (NCBI): domain Eukaryota; kingdom Viridiplantae; phylum Streptophyta; class Magnoliopsida; order Fagales; family Juglandaceae; genus Juglans; species Juglans regia. The sequence continues at coordinate 37,844,507 of NC_049901.1, forward strand.
TCATTTCCTGTGAGGCAATTATCAATTTCATCAGGGACTTTGATAAAATGGACAAAAGGATTCAACATTGAAGATGCGGTAATCCTAGTCACTTTGGCTCATTGTTTGCAATCTTCCATATTGATATTGATAAACATGACTGTAATTATTGAGTGTTGATTAGGTCTGTGGTCTGTTCTCCAAGCAGAGTAGGCGTAAAAAATTGCCAATACTTTTTTTTATCATGTCTGTGTCAGAATCTGTTTTGATCGTCTTAGATTAGAAAATGTTTTTATTGTGGTGCCTTTTTATACTTAATTTTCACTTTATTAAAGTGTATTAATTTCCCTTATTTGGTGATATCATGGGCATGATCATTCACCCAGAAGCAGATAGGCAGGCCCTAGTGCTTGATCTGGTTTTGAAGAGATCTGCTCTCTAATATCATTATCTAATGTGCAATGGAAAAGCACTCCAGAGCATTCTTTTGCCACTGACATTGTTGCACCTGCTTCTGGAGAAGAGATTCTTTCGGTTCACCTACCTAACCTAATATGAGAGTAGAAGGATGATAATTTCAATTCAAATTAGCTACAATATGAAAGAAGTTGGCATAATTGTTGTTATCCTTGCTGCCATAAAAAAACTTTCCTTCATGAAATGACTTTGATTCCTAGAAAATTCTAATTGTAATATGTGAATTGAATTAATTGTTGTCTGAATTCATACAAGAAATTATCCCATGCACATACACATGAGTATGCTCTCTCTCTCTCTCTCTCTCTCTCTCTCTCTCTTCTCCCCCTCCCTCTGCCCGTCCCTCCCCCTCACACACACACACAAACACATTTTCAATGCATAATGCATCAGTGAGTACTAAGTACTAAGGGATGTTTGTCTGAATTCATCTAAGAAATTCTGCCATGCACATTTACATGAGTATGCTCTCCTCCCTCCCTCCCAATCCCCCCCCTCCCCCCCACACCCCCCACACCCCCACCACCACCACCACACACACAAACAAATTTTCAATGCATAATGCATCATCATTGAGTACTAAGGGATGGATTTAGTGGTTATTTACCAGTTTTAGGTTATGCAGTGGTTGGTCCCTGTTATAGGTGGTGTAGAATGTATTGGACAATTTCCATACAAAGGGCACAGCCTACTTATATATCCATGAATAATAATTCTGACCTCTCAGTTTTTTTAGTCCTTTCTTGTAATTTATTTCTTGGCCGGTGTTGATATAGGTTGGACAAGATGTGGTCGGAGAATTGACCAAAGCCATGGAAAAGATTGGCCTAGATATGCGTGTAGCAGCTCTGGTAAGACCAATTTCTTTTATGCTTCAAGGGGTTATGCTTAGATTTTCATGTTTAGCTCTTGGGAGGAAAAGTAACAATTTGGTAGGATGTGATATTTGTAGTTAAGTCCCATGGTGTAGCATCTCGATTATTATCTTTGTTTCTATCATGGGCAAAGCTAACTTGCTAGATTGATTCAGGTCAATGACACAATTGGAACATTAGCAGGAGGTAGATACTGCAATCAGGATGTCATTGCTAGTGTCATTTTGGGCACGGGAACAAATGCTGCATATGTAGAACGGGCACATGCTATTCCTAAGTGGCATGGTCTTCTTCCTAAATCCGGAGAGATGGTTGGTATACTTTGGATATTTGTTACCAATTGTTGTGAAAATGTTACCTGCACACACTTAAATGTCTGACAGTAGGTTTTCAGTGATTGTTGTTCATAGAAAGACAATTAACCAACACTTTTTTTCTCTCAAAGTGAAGAAAATATTATTAAACCAATACTAAATTATTTTTGTCACACTGTAGGTTATCAATATGGAGTGGGGTAACTTCCGGTCATCACACCTTCCTCTAACAGAATATGATGAAGAACTGGATGTTGAGAGTTTAAACCCTGGAGAACAGGTCAATTCCATGAACTTTTACTCACGTCTTAATTACTTCACTGCTTATGTGAATGGCTCAATGTATATCTGCTACACCTTTCTGATTGTTGTGGGCAGATCTTCGAGAAGATAATTTCTGGTATGTATTTAGGGGACATTGTACGCAGGGTTTTGTGCAGGATGGCTGAAGAAGCTGCCTTTTTTGGTAATACCGTTCCTCCCAAACTCAGAATTCCTTTCATACTAAGGTAGGGCAACCTGTTTAACCTTGTCTCTCTTGCTGAGGTGAATCCATTTTTACCTGTACAGGTTGAAAGTTGTAGTTATATAAGTTGGACCAATGAATATTGCCCAGTTTAACCATGGTAAACTGCATATTTCATATTCAAACCTAAAAGCCTAGCCCACTTTCAAATGGATTACTTCTGGCTGGGCAAACCAGATTTCTAGAAATTGGTTTTGGCTGCAGATGTGGGTTGAGCTCTGGGTTACAAATGCATTGGAACTACCATTTGATCCAACCTGATGCAAATGTCTAGAAACCTAAGCCATTTGTTGTCCATCATCTTCTAGTTGGTTTTGGATACATTGATTGAAATATGTGTAGGATTGCCCGGAACTTTACATAGATTTTGGGGTTAACACTTGTTAATAATTACTTATAAAAAGCAACTGGGTGCTTTCTTTGATGCGTATTATGCTGAATATAATGATAAAAAAAACCTTTGCTCTTGGCTTGGAAGTCTAATAATTTCATTTTCTCTGTATGAATCAAGCAGTAGGTAGCCTTTATCACTTGATCCGTTTAATTCTGATAAAAAAATTCTAATATTTTGTTATGCGACTATAAAGCTGCAGTTCACTGCCTAGAATTTGTTCCTCATACTTTGTCAATATTTCAATGATCTTTACCCTTCGAATTTGGAGACCATTGTTTGTGTTATCCGGCATTGTCATCTGAATATAAACTGTTCTTTAGGATGTTTTGAGGGTTTTAGTATTTACGAACATGGAATAAGTCAATCAGCAGAAAAAAGTTGTTTACTAATTGCAGTTACGATGATGCACAAGCATTCTGCTGTTTCACGTTGTTTTGTCATGAGATGCATCCTTGTTTGACCCTTGTTTATTTAACTGTTATGCCCTGCAAATTAAAGTTGTGTAATCGTTTTTCTGTTTAGGATGCATTTTCATTTTCATTACATAGATGCATTGTCCATACATCCTTTTGTTTGGACGGAGCTTTTAGAGTTTTTGCTGGTGTAAAATATGTAGGACTCCAGACATGTCTGCGATGCATGATGACACGTCTTCAGATCTGAGAGTGGTTGGGAGCAAATTGAAGGATATCTTAGAGGTATCATTCTCTGCCCAAACTGTTGGATGAAATTATAATTTCATTATCTTTCCTTGCAATATAGGTTTCATTTTTCTCCTTTTGATATTTGTTTGGGTTAGAAAAGGAAAAGCTGAAATGATTCAAAGTAATTCGAACTCCTGTGTTAGGCCTTTTCCAGGGATGAGTTTCTTGTGTTGAGTTTGGAACTTTGGTGTTTTGGAGGGCATTTTAACAAAACATGGAGATATTTTCCACGCGTATTTTGTAGTCTTAAGGCATCAGACCTACTTTATAGAATCATGATATATTCATACCTCTTCATCCAAATTGTTAAAGTTTTCTTAATTTGAATTTCAAGTTTTATATACGATTTTTTTTCTTTGTTAGATATCTAATACATCCCTGAAAATGAGAAAAGTTATTGTGGAGCTCTGCGACATTGTTGCCACACGTGGGGCCCACCTATCTGCTGCTGGGATCTTGGGCATCCTCAAGAAGTTGGGAAGAGACACAGTGAGGGATGGGGAGAAGCAGAAGTCAGTGATAGCTCTGGATGGAGGGTTGTATGAGCACTACACTAACTTCAGAACCTCTATGGAGAGTACACTCGAGGAGTTGGTGGGAGAGGAAGTCGCTGAGAACATTGTATTTGAGCACTCTAACGATGGATCTGGGGCTGGAGCTGCCCTCCTTGCTGCCTCTCATTCCCAATACCTTGGGGTAGAGGAATCATAAAAAAGGTGGAAGTCAAGGTAGATGGAAGGATGGAAGAAGTATGGCATTTTCATATATATATTGTATATTTTTGTTTCTCCCTTTTCCAATTTCCTGATAATTTGGAGCTTATCACAGCTCCTACCATGCCAGCAAAACCTTAATTTATGGTCTTGCAGAGCATATAATAGAACAGTATTTGTCATAAGTTATGGAATAAATTGGGGGAATTTTAACTGTTCTTTCCGGAGCCACTTGGCTGGAGCATTCTCTTCTGTTTCCATTGCAAATCAAGCAGGCTTTTATGTGTCTGGGTATCCACGTACGATAAAAAAAAAAAAAAAAATGCTTACTTTATGCAGGAAGAAAGTATCTTAGATTGTTGATTATAGTAGAACACATAAATCAAGTGGTTGTTAAGGCTTGCTTTGTTGTTTATTTATGTGTCTCTTTGATATTTTTCTGCTGTTGTGGTATTTTAGGTTTTTTGGATTGCTTGTATTTTGGTCCTTTATGATTTATCTGTAATTTCCAGGTGTCTGTCTGTAACTACGGTTTTCTTTCGCCACAAGTGAGGGTTATCAATAAACTTGGAGTACCGTCTTTTTTTTTTTTTTTTATAAAAAAAAATGGTTTGCCTGGCAACATAAGTGATATTACTATATATTATATAATTTCCAAAACATGAAATATTTTTCCAGCTTTGAACCTAATATAAATTATATTAATTACGAGAAAATTAATCCTACCAAGTCATGTCATCTATTCTCTGTTTTTGTTATGATTAAATAAGAGTTTATTAATATATGTCATTAAGCTAAAATTATTAAAAAGGAAAATAATATATGAATAAATTACCAATTTTTATCTAAGTTTAAAATTATTGAACTAAAAGTAATATGGTTAATTAATTTACTAATTTTTTATTCAAATTAGTAGTTTTCTTAGTGTTTATTTTTTTCATACGCCATTTTCTCGTCACTATTATGCAAATAAAAAGAAATCGATCAAGTTGCTTAATTAAAATTTTAAAACTAAATACTAATATTGACACTTTTTTCTTAACTTTGGATACCCTAAAATTCTTGACCGACTTTATGGTATCGAGTAAGAAATAGATAGACATATAAAATACATCTCATAATATTGATTGAACATTTTAATACTGTTGAAACAAATTCACTCGTGTAGTGTAGCTATACAAATTATGGAGTCAACTTTATTGATAGAAAATATATAATCTTTCTCACCTGATCTTATTCCTAATTATAGTCTATAATTGGCATATCAAATAATTAATGGTTCGTTTGGATACATAAATCATCTTACTTCATCTCATCTTATTATTATAAATTTTTTAAATTTTCATATAAAATATAATAAACAATTCAATTTTTTCAAATTCTAAAACAATAATAATATTAAAAAATAATATTCTAACAATATTTTATTCAACTCATCTAAAACTATATCATCTCATCTCATTATCCAAACAAGTCCTAATATTCTCAATATATTAGTGCATGTCTTGCCAAGGAAGAATGGCCTCTAGAAAATTGATTTTCCTCGTGTACCATCCAAATTTCCCCAATTAATGGAGTGCTATATATGATCTAGATGGCTTACTCTTTTCTTTTTAAGTGCTGTAAAATAATCTGATTTCATGATACCTTTGTTTTGAAAGTGGAGTCAAGGGCTGTAAATTCTACACCACTCAAATGAAAATGCAATATTAATATTGAATCAAGACGAACATGATATACCTAATATATAACATATAACCTAATGAATATTAAATCACCAAAATTAATGACAGCAATGTAAATATATAGTTTACCCCAAAAGTTGTTCTGTATATATGATGAGGAAGATGGGGGCTACTGTAGCACTCTAGATATTATTACAGGAAAAAGCTTCCCAGAGGAATGCCTTTTCAAGAAAAATAGTAGAGGGAAATCTAGAAAAAGAAGAAAGTCTTAACTTTTACTCAGATTTTTGCATAATATTCATTAGGCACACGACGACGCCTTACATAGTAGGAAACCTATAGTGATAATAAAGGCCATGGGCCTGTAATAGAAGAAAACCCATAACATCTAGGTAGCCCAGTTGACAACAGATTACAAAAGAAAATAACTAAGGAAAATATCAAAATGACTCCATGCCTAGTTCGGCCCCGGTATAGACTCCTTAAGCCCACATTGTTGGCCCAGCCCAGGACTCCATTCAAGCCTTCACTTCACTTCACTTCAGACACACGCACACACGAACACTTTAGTTCACAGTCACGCGAGCCCTAACCCCCTTCTATTCAGTCTTCTCTTCCCAATCTTGCACCTGGTCAACCCAACGCCGGCAGCTGTGTTACACTCTCCCCCTCCTCCCCCATCAGAACACCTTGCCTGCAAGGTGGGGAAAGAGTTCTTTCAGCCGTGAATAAGCTTCCCAACTAGCATTTGCCGCCTCTTGCCAGTGCCAGCGAACGAGCAACTCAGCCCTTGCCTTGTTCCCCTCCTTAACCATGCGATGGCTAAGGACTTCCCCTGGTTTAGGTTGTAGAACCCCTTGCTCATCTACCGGCGGTAGTGAAGGTTTGGCTGAAACTTTAACTCCAATTTTTTTCTTGAGTTGAGACATATGAAAAGTGTGATGGATTTTGGATGATGGAGGTAGATCCAATTTGTATGCTACCTCTCCAACACGTTGTAGCACCTAAAATGGACCAAAGAACTGTGGTGCAAGCTTGAGGTTGCGCCGGAGAGCTACAGTGGTTTGCCGATATGGTTGTAAGCGCAGGTATACCCATTCACCTTCTTCAAATTGTTGCTCATTTCTCTTCAAATCAGAATACTTTTTCACGCGGTTTTGGGCTTGCTGTAAATTTTGCTTGAGTATTTTTGATATCTGGTCTCTGCTACGTAGAGTGGTGTCCACTGAGTGTACCCGGGCTGTTCCTCGGATGTAATCCAACTAACGGGGTGGGGGGTAACCATAGAGGGTCTCAAAGGTGAGATCCTCGTGGATGTGTGCTGAGTGAAATTATACCACCACTCTGCAAGTGAAATCCACACTGCCCAGTCCTTAGGCCTATCTCCTGTGAAGCATCCTAAGTAATTCTCGACAGTTTTGTTGACGGCTTCGGTCTGCCCGTCAGTTTGTGGGTGATAGGCAGTGCTCATAGCCATTTGAACCCCCTGTAGGAAAAACAACTCCTGCCAAAATTGGCTTGTGAACGTTGGATTTCTATCAGAAACTATAGGGCAGGGTAATCCATGTAGCTTGAAGATATTTTTGAGGAATAAGTCAGCCACTATCTTGGCTGTATATGGGTGTTTTAAGGGCACAAAGTGACTATACTTAGTCAATCAATCGACTACAACCCATAGACAGTCATACCCTTGTAACATGGGAAGACCATCAATAAAATCCATGGTGATATGAGTCCATGGTTGAGATGCTATGGGTAATGGCTGCAGCAAGCCACTTGGTAGAGTGTTATCTACCTTAACCCTTTGACAAATATCACATGCCCTAATAAATTTCTTCAAATCTGTTTTCATTCCCGTCCAGTAGAAATCCCTCCTCATCCGATGAATAGACTTATCATAACCCGAGTGTCCGCCCCATGGACTGCAATGGGACAGCTCCATTAACTTATTTTTAAATTCCTTAAGTTGAGGAATGCATAATCTATTCTTGTACAACAATAACCTATCCCTCAAGGTATGGTTAGAGCTTAACTTACCTTCTGAACAGCTCTTCATCAGATCTTGTAAGTGCACATCCACCTCATAGGCCTTCTTCAAGTCCTCCACCCATTCCACATTAGGAAAGGTGATCAACATTAATGCCCCTTCAGATTCTTGATCTTTACGGGATAGGGCATCAGCCACCCTATTCTTGGACCCTCTTTTATACTCAACGACGAAATCATAGCCAAGTAGTTTAGTGATCCACTTTTGCTGCATAGGGGTTCCAATTTTCTGATCAAGCAAATGTTTAAGACTTTGTTGGTCAGTTTTAACCACCCCTAACAAATAATGCCTCCACTTTAATACAGCTGAAACCAAAGCAAATAACTCATTCTCATAGGTAGACAATGAGAGGGAGTTGCCCTTGAGAGCCTTGCTGAAAAACGCTATAGGTCTTCCACGCTGCATCAACACTGCCCCTATAGCTGTCCCTGAAGCATCACACTCAATTATGAATGGTATGGAAAAGTCCGGAAGAGCCAAAACTGGTGGCTGAGTTACAGCCCCCCTTCAGCCTTTGAAACGCCATTTTTGCCTCTTCATTCCAATGAAAACTCTCTTTTTTTAACAACTGGGTAAGTGGCGCTGCAATTTCACCATAACCTTTTATAAATCTGCGGTAGTAACCCATCAAGCCCAAAAATCCTCTCAAGGCCTTAAGGGTCTTAGGTAGGGGCCACTCCACCATAGCATTCAGCTTCTCCGAGTCTGCTTGTACCCCCCCTTGCTAGAATTAAATAGTCTAGGTAAGCCACCTCTTCACACCCAAAACGGCACTTGGATTGTTTTGCAAATAACTTGTGCTGCCTTAGAGTCTCTAAGGTTAGCAATAAATGTTGAGTGTGCTCCCCTTCTGTTTTGCTGCACACCAAAATACCATCAAATACAAGTATAAACTTCCTTAAAAAGGGTCGAAATACCTCATTCATGAGACTTTGGAAGGTTGAGGAGGCGATAGTGAGCCCAAATGGCATCACTAGGAACTCATATTGCCATTCATGAGTTCTAAAGGCAGTTTTGGGTATGTCATTAGGCTTAACCCGTATTTGATGATAACCGGACCTCAAATCCAGCTTAGAGAATATAGTTGACCCATGTAGTTCATCCATTAGCTCTTCAACCACTGGAATAGGAAATTTATCTTTGATGGTCATACTGTTCAGCCCCTATAGTCAACACATAGCCGCCACGTCCCATCCGCCTTTCTTACCAACAACACGGGAGAAGAGTAGCGACTTTGGCTGGGTTGAATCACTCCCGTAGCCAACAATTCTTGCACTATTTTCTCAATTTCATCTTTTTAGTAATAAGGGTAACGATAAGGTCTCATAGAGATGAGTTTAGTGTTTGGTAAAAGGTGTATAGAGTGGTCATGGGTTCGGGGGGGTGGTAGTCCTTTGGGTTCTGAAAACACATCACCAAACTGTCTCAGTAACTTCATAACAGCTGCTGGAATCCCAGTTACTGCTTGAGAATCAGTGGAAATTTCTCCTTCTATGAGTTGTAAGATAACCCCTCTTGTCTCCAATTTATTTTGCATATTTAGAGACCCTTCCTCAATCATCTTGGCAGCTGTTAACCCCTACATTTTTATCTTTTTGCCCTTATAAATAAACTGCATTGACAATTTATCAAAGTCCCACATGATTTTCCCCAACTCCCGCAGCCATTTAATTCCCAACACCATATCACAACCAGCTAGCACAATAACATGAACTTCCATCTCAAAGATAGTTCCTTGAATAAGGACTTCCACCTTACTACATTTCCCAGCGCTAGGAACCAGCTCCCCATTTGCAACTTTCACCCTATCCTTCTCCTTCTCATTCAAGGATAGATTGGTTTTTCTTAATATTGTGGGGTCTAAAAAATTATGAGTAGACCCCGTGTCAATCAAAATGGTAATCCATTGCTTCCCAATCCTCCCTTTCACTCTCATTGTTTTTGGGTTAAGGGAACCAATTATTGCATGAAAGGATATTTCTGGGTTTTTTTGGTTGGCACAAGTATCTACGGTTGCTGGAATGTCTTCTCCAGTCTCTGCTTATATTTCCTCAATCACCACACTACTCTCATTGTTACTCTCATTGTTAGGCAACACTTCCTCTAGCAAAAATAGTTTGGGATTTTGGCACTTATGCCCAGGGACCCACTTGGCATCACAATAATAACATAACCCATTTTCTCTTCTCTCTTTCATTTGGTTTTGGTTGATTTTGTGTATAGTTAAGGATGGTTTTTTGTTTGGCTTGGTATTTTCAGATTGGTGAGAAAAATGATGGTTGAGGTTCCTTATGATACTTGGTTCAGCAGAATAATGTGAAATGGACTTTGAATTTCTTTTGGCTAGGCTAAGGTTTTCTTCTTGTATCTTGGCTAGGCTGTAGGCAGTTATTAGGTTGGTGGGGCTGAACATTCTCACAGGTAGTCTGATCTCATCCCTTAGTCCACTCAAAATACAGCTCAACTTACATGCATTGGATATACCTCTCAACCTATTTGACAAGGTTTCAAAGTTTGCTTGGTACTCCTCAATTGTGGTTGTTTGTTTTAACCTAATAAGGGCCTTCATAGGGTCATCATAAGCATTAGGTCCAAACCTAACAAGTAGTGCTCTAGTCAACATATCACAATCCTGGATGTGCACACTTTGTTCCAGATCTTGGAACCAAACCAATGCTCTTCCTTCTAAATGAAAGGAAGCCAGTTTCACACGGCTTTGTGGAAATGTGTTATGGTATTGAAAAAACTGGTTAACTTTATAAATCCAACCTGATGGGTTATCTCCATTGAATACAGGGAAATTCAACCTCACTGTGCGTGCCTGGACCTCACCTTGCTGCTGTTGATGAAACTACTGCTGGTGCGGAAACTGTTGTTGTTGCTGAAACTGTTGTTGCTGTTGAAATTGCTGTTGTTGTTGCTGGTGCTGCTGCTGTAACTGCAAGTTTTCCTGGTCATTTCCACCTGGTACACCCTAGAAAGACTCTCTAGAATTTGGGCTGGGATTTCCTATTTTCATCCCCGCTGTGATGATAGCTAGTTGCTGCATTGTAGTCTCATTTTGCTTCTTTAATGTTGCCATATCTGTATCTAAATGGGACAATCTTGAATCTGTGCATTTTTTTTTAGCTCTGATACTGATTTTCTGAGGATGTTTTGAGGGCATTGAGCCCATCCTGTAACTGACTTAGCCTAGTACCTTTACCATGAGGCAATATTTTTGCACAGGTACCGGTGTCTCTGGATACCACTTGTAACACTCTAGAAAGTGTTACAAGAAAAAGCTTCCCAGAGGGATGCCTTTTCAGGAAAAATAGTAGAGGGAAATCTAGAAAGGGAAGAAAGTCTAAACTTTTACTCAGATTTTTGCATAATATTCATTAGGCACACGATGGTGCCTTACATAGCTGGAACCCTACAGTGATAATAAAGGCCATGGGCTTGTAATAGAAGAAAACCCATAACATCTGGGTAGCCCAGTTGACAACAGATTACAAAAGAAAATAACTAAGGAAAATATCAAAATGACTCCATGCCTAGTTCGGCCCAGGTATAGACTCCTTAAGCCCACGTTGTTGGCCCAACCTAGGACTCCATTCAAGCCTTCATTTCAGACACACGCACACACAAACACTTAAGTTCACAATCACGCGAGCCCTAACCCCCTTCTATTCAGTCTTCTCTTCCCAATCTTGCCCACCCTCCACCGCTCCTTGCACCTGGTCAACCCAACGCCGGCAGCTGTGTTACAGGTACCTCCGATCCAAAGTTCGAAGCATTGCCTCTTTTATATTTCTCTCTCTTTGCTGTGTACTTCGAGGTTGAGCTCATGACCGTTCTTATTAATTCATTCCACATGTCTACATAATTATTAATGGAAGATAAAATACATCAATGGATTTGGCTTTAATTCCTTGATATACATACTATCATGCATGCATGCATGGCGTGATGAAAATGATTTGTTAGTCTCACCATGAGAAACAAATTAACAAACCAGGAAATTGGGATATTTTTGTAGCAATGCAAAAATTATTGAAGGACCAAAAACTGGCCGAATCTTATGATCTTTTTTATTTTCAACTTGTGCGTACGTATCTTTTAGGTTACGTTTGGGTAGTGAGAATATCTGAGAAGTATTGAGAATGTTTGTGAATAGTTATAAGTAGAGATTGAGTGAGTTTGTGGGTCCTATTAAGAGTATTTTGAGTTGTTTGGATGTATGAAGCATGTTGAGTTGTTGACTTTTGAATAGATAATTAAAAAAGGTGTGGATCCCATCAATGATTGATTTTTTTAATGATTATTTTATTTATATATAATAGTAATAAATATTATAGTGATTTTATTTTTTATTTATATATAATAGTGATAAATATTATAGTGATACATATAATAGTAATATGTATTTTATCTTCTGTTAATAATCATGTAGACATGTGGAATGAATTAATAAGAACGGTCATGAGCTCAACCTCGAAGTACACTGCAAAGAGAGAGAAATATAAAAGAGGCAATGCTTCGGACTTCGGATCAGAGGTAGCCCCCATCTTCCTCATCATATATACAGAACGACTTTTGGGGTAAACTATATATATGTATATATAGTTTAGATTGCTATCATTAATTTTGGTGATTTAGGTCTCGTTTGATTACATAATTTAAATGAAATGAGATGTTTTATTAAAAATTAAAAAAAAATATTATTAGAATATAATTTTTTAATATAATTTTTATTTTAAAATTTAAAAAAATAAATTTTTTATTATATTTTATACGAGAATTTGAAAAAATTATTGATGGACCAAAACTGGCCGAATCTTATGATCTTTTTTATTTTCAACTCGTGCGTGCGTATCTTTTAGTCTTATAACTAACAGTATTTCTTTATATATATATATATATATATACATATATTATCGAGTATTTTAAGCAGTTGAAAGGTCATTATATATCTATTATATATTATAAGGAAAAATGATAGATACAAGCGGCATATGTAAGAGCATTGGCAATGGACTAGCCAAATGTCAATGCAAGTCTAAACTTTAGCTAGATGTGAGAAAAAACCTCTACATCGGACTAGCCAATGGTCCAAAACTTAAGACTTGATGAATAGTAAATCTTAAGTCCTTTCCAAATATGACTAGCTACTATTCACAATAGAAAGCAATATTTAATTATTTCATCACTTCTCTTTCTCTTTGAATGGTAAAACATGCATGACATGCACATTATCTCTACTGATTGATAGAGTAGACACATTATTACTACAAAGCATGAAGATCTAAGAAATATAAAAATTGTATTTGTAAAAAAAAATAAAAAAAATAAAAAATATTATATTATATTATTATTTTAATTTTATAATGATTAGTCCAATATGAACTCATCTAGTAAAAAATTGATATTATAGACAAAAATTAAGATTCTAGCTAAATTTTAGACTTGGCAATGGCTAGACCATTGCCAATGCTTTAACCAAGGCGCAAGAGGTGCTTAGGTGGAAAAAGAAACGGTTCGTTTTGGATAAAACACATCGTTTTGGTTCAGGTCAAGGAGATCTCCCATTCTCCCTCCCTCGTCTTCCACATCCTCCCTCCCTCTGAAATCTGAATTGTTCCCTCCCCAACCTCCCTTCGAAGAACCTGCTCCTTCCCTCCGAATCGCTCCCTCCCCTAGCTCCCTTCGAAGACCAGCTCCCCTCCCCTAGACTTACCCTCCATTTTCCCTCCCTCGGAAACGTTCTCTCCCTGACCTCCTTTGACAAAATTAAATTTTAAAAAAACAAGAGTTAGGTTATGGCAACAGAGTCGTCGGAAGGAGAAGATGAAGAGAAAGTTACAGGTGGAGAATACAGTGCTGATAGTGGAAGATGACCTTAGAGAAATGGGGAAGAAGGTGGCCTGGAGTGTTAGCTCTTGCAAGCCTGGCAATGGCGTCTTTTCTCTCGGCGACGACAACCTCGAGACCTATTGCAGTAATTAAATTACACCCACACCGCCCAAAACCAATCTCTCCCAATTCTTCCTCTTTCTATCTTTGAAAACTTAACGATTGCATTTATTATTATATTTTTGCGTTTCAGATCAGATGGCGCACAACCTCATATGGGTAATATTCAATTCCAAAAGAAGGTTAAGCTTCAAGTATGTGATATGCAGATTTTGAGCGTAGATTTTGCTTGATTCTTCTTTTTTCTTTTTTGTTAACTAGTAGAAATTAATGAGTTTGTTTTGTTTTGAATTAGTTGTTCTTTATTTGGATTTCAAGCTTGATGAGAGCTATTTCTATATTTCTCAGATTAGTCGCCCCTGTCCAGGTGGAAGGCTTGAATATTAGAATATTTGTGTATTTCTCAGATTATTATTTCAATTTCACTTAAGATTATTTCTATATTTTAATCTATATTATTTCAAGCATAATCTTTCTGTATTTTATTGAAGAACATTACAGCTTTTTTCCAATTTTGCAATCTTACTTGATGGGTTAGGGAGGATAACTACTAATTGTGTGATTGTACCTAGTGACACTAGAATGATTAGTAATTGTGTGATTTACATGGCTGTTTGTTGCAGAGTAAGTATTTCTTGCAGTTCACAAGTATTTCTTGCCGTGAAAAAGTTTAATACAAATGATTAATAGTATGTACATTTAATATTTTTTATATATGTCTAAACTGATCAGGGTTTATCATATTGCAAGTATTTCAAGTGGGCGGATAGTAATCAATACATAGAGTTGGATCTTCAAGAAAGAAAAATTGAACTGTTAAGGAAGAAAAAAGAGCTCGAAAAGATACTTGGTGATATCGAAAAGAGAGAGATTGAGCTCCGTAAGAGAGTAGATGAGATTGAGAAGAGAGAGATGAGGCTATCCAACGCTAATGAGGAGGTTTTGAAGGAGTTGGTGCTTCTTGATTGTGTATTTCAGATTGTAAAATGATGTTTAGATTGTGTATTTCAAATTGTAAAATGGTAAAATAGTGTTCAAATTGTGTATTTCAGATTGTAAAATAGTGTTTAGATTGTGTATTTCAGATTGTAAAATGGTGTTCAGATTATGTTTTTCAGATACTATTAATTTTGCAAATATATAGTATCTTTGGTGCTTTATTCTATCTAGGTCCAACTCCATTTCCCTCTTCATCAATTTTGACTTATCCAATATGTGTATGATGTCTTGAATTCTAACTGAGTAGAATTCATTGTGAGTCATCAAATCTTATTTCATAGGGATTCTATGATTCTCTTAGGATGTATGAAATCTGAAATACTGCAAACAGATTCCATACAAAAAAAAAAAAAAAAAAAGGTGACAAGGAGAAATTACTTTCAATTTTGTTTATTTTGATACTTGCAAAACCAATCACTCATTCACTGGAAGGGCAAGTGTTTCATGATGGTGTTGCCCTCTCCTATTGGGAACATTGAAAATGTCATCCTGATAATTTGTTCACACTTCACTGGAGAGATACAAGAAAAAATAGAAGTCCCCATCTGAGAGTTCATCACCAACTCAAAAGTTGATATGCACTTATTCAAAGACAAATCTGGATATGCAAATCTGGGATGACATTACAACCAGTCATCCAAAGAAAAATATTATCATAAATGTACCTATAAAAATTCATAAAGATTCATAAAAACTCAGAAAAGTTCCTTGAAAATTTCCTGAAATACATTTAATACACAACAATAACATTCAATACATAAAAATTCCATGAAATACATTCAATACACAAAAATACATTCAATCTCAAGGAATTATATTCAATACAAAAAAACGCATTCAATCCCAAGGAACTATATTTAGTATGCAAAAATTTTGTCCATCCCAAGGAATTACATCGGTTGTGATCCATCCAACCTAAGTTGCACTAGTTGTGATTTATCCAATCCAAATTGTATCTACATCCAATAATATGCAAATATTAACCGTGATGTCGAAACTACTATTAAAGTATAAAAATATTAGAAATATTACACTTTGTTGACTCTCAAACACTGTTTCTCGGAGTTGGGTGCCACTAATGTCAAAAGCTGAGCTGTCTGGAACAGTCTAGTGATAAATAACATAAATTAGCCAAATATAAGTCTAATGTATTTAACAATTACTTCTTCAAAACAAGCAACAATTCAAAATAAAACAAGCGTATGTCAATGATTACAATTATATTAAACCCTCTTGATTGGAAAATCATGCTAATGGCTATCTTTTCCTTGTGTGATCATGGGCATATAGTCATGCAAAACTTTGCTCAAACGATGAAATCTTTGTGAAGTGTTGAATTTATGAGTTATTCCAATTAGGAGAGACTGAAATCAATCTCAACCCCCACAGTATTGCTAGAAATCACCTTTGTGCATGCCACAAGTTAATACCACTGACCTGCACGTTAGCTTGTGGCAGACAAGCAACTTAAGAAGATCGAAAGTTGCATGAAAGCTAACACAGAATAATCGTAAAGAAGACAACACTAACCATAGATTCACCTTCTAACTCATCTTATTCGTCATTGTAATGCTATAAAAATATTACACTTTATTTTAAAGTTTTAATTAAATTTGATATAATTTTAAGTAGTGTGATGGAAGATAACAAAAAAATTGATTTTTCCTTCTAATAACAGCTACCAAAGCTTTCTTTTACACAATGATATGTAGACATCTTACCAATAAACCTTGGATGAAGCTACCCACAGAGAAGACATGAAGAAGAAGAAGACCCACACGAAGCTCTTACCAATTTCCACGAACTGTTCCGACAAGGAGAGATCTACCCAGTTTGGAAATAGACTACTCTGAAGACAAAGACGACTTACAGATCCGTTTTTCTGCACTTTGTTTCAATGCACAATGTGAAGAACACACGAAGAAGACGCCACATAGAAACACATGAAGCCAAAGCACAATATGAACAAGCTTTGAATCTCTATTTGAAGAACAAGCCACAGACCACACGAACACAAGATGGGTTTCTGTATTTCGTTTGCTTGAAGAACAAGCTAACACAAAATCTCTTTTCAAATTTCTCTTTCCCGCATTTCTTCTCTCTTTTCTTCTTCTTTTTTTTTTTAAATGTAATGGCTGACGTGGCATAGCCGACTACCCACCATTTGTGTGGCCCGACTGTCTCTAGAAGAATTGTATTATAAGTGGCTACGTGGTAGCTACAATAATTTTTGTCATTCACTGTTTTTCTTCTATTTTTTTTTTTTTTTGTGTGTTTTGCATGTGGGTGCATGATGTTTCCGTGTATTGTATGGGTATAATTGTCTTTTAATGCTTGGCATGGCTAAGTTTGGATAGTAAAAGTGTTTGAGAATGTTTGTGAATAGTAGTAAAAAATTAATGAAAAAGTAATAATATAATATTGAATAGTAGCAAAAAGTAGGTGAAAAGTAATGAATAGTAGAAAAAGTAGGTGAAAAGTAATAATAAAGTAAAGAATAGTAGTGAGAGTATTTAAAGAGTCTTTTATGTTTTGTTTTTTTGTGCTTAATTATGGTTATAACCCTGTCTTTTATCTCTTCCATTTTTTTTTGCCTTATGTTTCTTTTTCTTTTTCTTTTTCTCTTGATCTCGCCCTCAGACCTCTCTCTCTCTGAACATCTCACTCCCATTCTCTTGTTTGTGTTTGTCTCAATCTCCTCACCGCCCATTGTCACAACAGTCCACCAAGCACCTCCGCCACCACGCCTCGCCGGTGGACTACCCCTTCTCATCCTCCTCGGTTCCTCTGTGTCTATCTCCTGATCTCTCTCTCTCTCTCTCTCTCTCTCTCTCTCTCTATTTCTCTCATTTCTCAGTCGCTGCCAACCATCGCTATAAGCACCACCAGACACAATCCCAAACCACCACTACTGCACTGTAAGCAGCCGGTGCTTTACCACTCAGTAGAACCTCTCTCTCTCTCTCTCTCTCTTTCTACATTTCTCCTTCTCCCTGTCAATCTCATCAGCCATGGCAACACCACCCAATAGGGGTGCTACCCGCACCCTATGGGGCGGAGTAGCCCCCTCCTTGTCCCAGTGTGTTTACAATAATAAAAATAATATATAAATTAAGAGAAAATGAAGTACTACTACTTAATAAATTAATAATAATAACTAAGTTATTACAAAAATATAAATTAAAAGAAAGCAATAATAAAATTATAAACATAAAATATTGTATCAACATTACAAATAATTGAATCATTGAATACAACTAAACTAAGTGAACTGTTTGACATTTGGGGTGGGTGGCCAAAGGTGGAAAGACATATAATTAGTGCTGCTTGCTGTGAGATGATAAAATTTAAAATATTAACAATTTAATAAAAAAATAAATTAGAAATAGAAATAAAAAATCAAAATTAAAATTATAAATATATAATAAAAATTAAAAATTAAAATCTGATTAACCAAGAGTAGATTGTCGTTATTAAGCAGCTGTCACAGCAAACTCTTTGTTCTGACTTTTGAGATTAAAATATAGCAATCTGGTCTCTGTCCATTAATAAGAATTGTATGTACACGTTGACCTTATATGTATACTTGATATGAAACGATGACTTTGTAATTATTTTTAAATCACTTTTTTTCCTTTATTTCAGAACAAAATCAAAAGTGTGTTTTATTTTTATTTTTTAAAATATAAAACCTTCAAAGCAGAAATTTTGTTCCTGTTAAGCAGCATTATCCATTTCTACGATTTCATTATTTGCTACATCAAAGTAAATAATAATTTGTACACAACCACCATTTTATTTACGTACTAAGGTAGTCACCACAACTTGATTTTGATTATTTGCTCGTTATGTTCACATAGTTCAACCCATATAACCAGAATCGTTTTACTCTTCAACTTCTCATTGTCAAAGTTAAAGACACATAATTCCACACCAAACAACAAAGCAAAGACACATAATGATAAGATTTACATAAACCCTAACTTAAGATTGAAACCCCCTAACATAATTAAGTGTTTCAGTTCCAATATGAAACCCTAAAGTCACTAAAACACAAAAAAATTAATACAAACATCACAAAACATATGCACAAATCGAATATCCACATCACATAATTCACAAAAACACAATCTCATCCTTCAAATCCTCTATTTAATCTCATTCTTCCTCCAATCTCCATAGCTCAACAAAAATAAAAT